>NC_090654.1:7753476-7768476 GCF_040937935.1 Hyperolius riggenbachi
GGCATGCGTTTCCCGCTTTCCCTCTAGAGACACACCCTTACCACCTGTATCAGTGGACAGAGGAGGTCCTTGTGGGATTGTTGGTACACAGGCATGAGGGTGAACCCCTGCCAGGAAACAATAGTGGCATGCGTTTCCCTCTTTCCCTCTAGAAACATGCCCTTAGCACCTGCTTGTCCTGCTGCATCAGTGGGCAGAGGAGGTCCTTGTGGGAATGTTGGTACACAGGTATGAGGGTGAACCCCTGCCAGGAAACAGTAGTGGCATGCGTTTCCCGGTTTCCCTCTAGAAACACGCCCTTACCACCTGCTTGTTTTGCTGCATCAGTGGGCAGAGGAGGTCCTTGTGGGAATGTTGGTACACAGGCGAGAGGGTGAACCCCTGCCATGTAACAGTAGTGGCATACGTTTCCCATCTTCCCTCTAGAGACACGCCCTTACCACCTGCATGTCTTATCAGTGGGCAGAGGAGGTCCTTCTGGGAATGATTGTACACAGGCATGAGGGTGAACCCCTGCTAGGTAACAGTAGTGGCATGTGTTTCCCGCCTTCCCTCGAGACACGCCCTTACCACCTGCTTGTCCTGTTGCATCAGTGGGCAGAGGAGGTCCTTGTGGGAATGTTGGTACACAGGCGAGAGGGTGAACCGAGATGGAGGGGAACAGGCCAGCTTCACTTCCACGCTCTCCACCGCCGGGTACAGATTGGTTTCTGTAGGATGGTTCCCAACTGACAAATATATCACCTAACAAGCAAGAGAAAAAAAAAAAACAAAAAAAACAAGGTGTATTCCATTTCACATCAAGCAAAAAACAAACAAACACATGAATAAAGCTAATATATCAGTAGAGTTGCACAGCAGCCTCCATCATGCATTCCATACAAAGGAGTTCATTTTCAAATGATAAAATGAGTAAAGGACAACTGAAGTGAGAGAGATAAGGAGGCTGCCAAATGTATTTCCTGTTAAGACATCTTGATAAACAGGCTACAGGAATACTGCGGCATTGATGGCATAGTACTTCAGTGGTTCCAATCCTTCTTGAGTGGCAGAACCCACAAAGTGTCTATGGGGCCCTTCCTGTCCACCCCTGTATCACTTAGGTATGGGGTGCCCCAGGGCTCAATCCTCTCTCCCCTGCTTTTCACGATTTACATGTTACCGTTGGGAAAACTAATCCAAAAACATGGCCTGACATACCACTTCTATGCAGACGACACCCAATTATCTCTTTCCTTCAAGCCTGGTGTGACAGACCCAACTCTAACTATAAACGCCTGCTTACGTGAACTACAGCAATGGATGAATGACAACTGGCTGAAACTAAATGCAGACAAAACTGAAGTCCTTCTGATAGGAGGGCAGAGCATGATAACAAAACAACTTAACTTGCAGTCTTCACCACTGGGAATAGGAGGCACGGATCTGCGCAGCTCTGATCATGTGCGTAGCCTGGGAGTTCTAATTGATTGGGATTTAAAACTTCAGAACTCAAATCTCTGCTGTGGTGAAATCATCCTATTTTCACCTGAAGAACATTGCAAAAATCAAGCACCTCATACCCCCAGAAGATCTGCCAACCTTAGTCCACGCCTTCATCACATCCCGACTGGACTACTGCAATGCTCTCTACACTGGCCTTCCAAAAAAGGTCTTGTACCGACTACAGCTGATACAGAATACTGCTGCCAGACTGCTAACCAACCAACCCCGTCACTGCCACATAATGCCAGTCCTGCACTCCCTTCACTGGCTACCTATAGAATGGAGGGTCCTATTCAAGATCGGCCTACTGACATTTAAATCCCTGAATAATTTAGGCCCTGGATACATGAAAGATTTGTTGCAGCTGCGTAGCAATCCCCGCATTCTCAGATCAACAGGTTCTAATAATCTAGTCATACCCAGAGTCCACTTGGAAACTTTTGGTCCCAGAGCCTTCTGTCATGCTGCCCCTACGTTTTGGAACTCCTTACCTCAACAGATCAGGACAGCTCCATCCCTGGACGTGTTTAAATCCAGACTGAAAACCCACCTGTTCAGTTTGGCATTTGCAGAAATATAACTTTTGTTGTGTGAATACTTCATCCTACTAATTACTGAATCTGAGAGAGCCTAAGCGCTTTGAGTCCTATGGGAGAAAAGCGCTATAGAAATGTTATTGTATTGTATTGTATTAAGAAATACCAGTTGCTTGGCTGTCCTGCTGATCCTCTGCCTCCAATACTTTTAGCCATAGACCCTGAACCAGCATGCAGCAGATCAGGTGCTCTGACTGAAGTATGACTGGATTAGCTGCATGCTTGTTTCAGGGCTGAGATTCAGACACAATGGTAGACAAATAGATCAACAGGACAGCCAGGCATTGGTATTGTTTAACAGGAAATAAATATGGCAGCCTCCATATCTTTCTCACTTCAGGTTTAAAGAGAATGAACAAGACAAGATTTTATAAAACTGAGCAGCAGGGCGTTATGCCTAAACAGACGCTCTGCAGGCGCAACTTAAACAGTCCTCCATGATGGTTTTGGTTGACCTTTCAAGAACTGCTGTACGGACATCCTGCTCAGCCACTGCCAGCTCTAATCTATGGGGGAAGGGGGGAGAAATGTCGGACCACAGCCTATCTATGGTAGTCAGTCTTTAGTCAAGATAAGTTACATAGTTAATTGGGTTGAAAAAAAAGACATCGGTCCTCAAACTACGGCCTGTAGGCCCAATGCGCCCCCCCAACACAAAATGTATAACTTATAGATGTGGCCAACTGCATCTTTAAATATCGACAGCCCACATATGAACTAGGAGTCAGGAATTGTAAGAATTCCATCCTTCATTCGAGGTTAATGCCATTTGCAAGACGCGTAGAACAGGGTCAATCTACATTAATAGACCCTGAGTCTTCAGCCAGTTGATCTGGTGGATTGCTAACCATGTTGTCATTGACGTGCTGGTCCATCTGTACTGGTGTTAGCTTTTCATTGAGACAAACAACTTAATTCAATCCTCTGGCCGATTAGACAAGTGACCATTCAGCCATCAGCATCTCTGGTTGGTGCTCTGGGTGTGTTGTTGTCAGTTTGGGTTTAGGGTGGCGACTCCAAACTTGGAGGCTCTATAATTTAAAAAACGTCCCCTGGGGGGTACTCACCTCGGTAGGGGAAAGCCTCAGGGTCCCAATGAGGCTTCCCCCTCCCCTGTAGCTGCAGGCAGTCCAGCGCTGGCTCCCCCGAAGTGTCCCGGAATCCTCCCTCGACAAGGCTGACAAGTGCTAATATATTTACCTTCCATGGCTCCAGCGGGGGCGCTGTTGCAGCTCTCAGCACGGAGATAGGTGGAAATAGCTGATCTCCGTCAGGTCCGCTCTACAGGAGACTTGCGCCTGCACAGTAGAGCGGCCTGACAGCGATCGGCTTTTTCCACCTATCTCCGAGCTGAGAGCCGATACCGCGCCTGCGCTGGAGCCAGGAAGGTAAAGGTTTACATCCCTGGCGTTCTGGGAGCTTTTTCGCCGCCGCCGTGGGACCGAGGAGGACGGGGGAAGCCTCAATAGGATCCGGAAGCTTCCCGCACCCAGAGGTCAGTACCCCCCAGAGGGAACTTTTTTTTTTTTTTTTTTTTTTAGTTACAGGTTTTCTTTAAAGGTCATCAACTAATTAGATTTAGTTCAAAATCAAGCTGTGGAGAAATGTTGTGGGGACAACCCATATTCCCATCAGAGGAAGAGAAAGTCCCGAAATGTAGGAACGCTATACATGGCGTCCGTCTCACCTGCTCCGAGGCCTCTGCACACAGCTCGCACCCAGTGCTGGAAGGGATTGCGGGAGAGAGGGGGAGGGCGGGGCCTCTATACATGGCGTCTCACCTGCTCCCCGAGGCCTCTGCACACGGCTCGCACCCAGTGCTGGAAGTGATTGCGGGACAGAGGGGGATCCAGCTGGAACAGGCCGGTACTTTCTCCATCTTGGGTGGACACGTTCCGGAAGAACTTCAGAGGTTCCAGCACCCAAGGCTTGGGCCCGCCCTCGAATAGCATGTCTTTGGAGGAGCCCAAGGTGACCAAAGCGACCGACTTGGGATCAATGTTCTACAGAGAGGGAAAAACATACTTCTTAATCTCTAGCATTACAGCAATAAAACATGCAACAGAAAATAACAGTTCACACAAAACAAAAACACTATCTTATTGCTGTATATTGGTATATAGCCCGACCCTGCTAGCAATTCTTAGCCTAGGCTGATTAGCTATGTAGAATTCTCCAAGAGCATTCTGGGACAGCAGGTATATTTTGTGCTGGCTTTCACCAAGATCACCTGACAGGGCTAAAGAGGTCACCGCCTGTGATAAATATCAGAATGTAAATGAGGAAAGATTTTACAATGGTCAAACACTGGCTTAGGCCTGGTTCACACATAAATCTGTACATTTCCAGTCCAGTCCTGCCAGTTTTGTATCAGTGTTCTATTGGTTTTACCTGACAGGACTGGAACTGTACACATTGTATGTGTGAACACACCCACAGAAAACTCATACAGAACTGACAGGACTGGACCAGAAATGTACAGCCGCAGAAACACATATAAAACTGATGCCACCTGTGAATGAGTGACAGGACAGGAGATCTTATGTACAAACCCTTCCTAATTATATATATATATATATATATATATATATATATATATATATATATATATATATATATATATATATATATATATATATATATATATATATATATATAGTTAGTCCAAAAGTTTGGACACCTCATTCATAGTTCTCTTTATTTTCATGACTATGAACATTGTAGATTCACACTGAAGGCACCCAAACTATGAATTAGCACATGTGGAAGTAGAGTACATAACCAAAAGGTGCGAGACAGCTGAAAATATGTCCTATTCTAGGTTCTTCAAAGTAGCCACCTTTTGCTTTGATTACTGCTTTGCACACTCTTGGCATTCTCTTGATGAGCTGCAAGAGGTAGTCACCTGAAATGGTCTTCCAACAGTCTTGAAGGAGTTCCCAGAGATGCTTAGCACTTGTTGGCCCTTTTGCCTTCACTCTGCGGTCCAGCTCACCCCAAACCATCTCGATTGGGTTCAGGTCTGGTGACTGTGGAGGCCAGGTTATCTGCTGCAGCACCCCCTCACTCTTCTTCCTGGTCAAATAGCCCTTACACAGCCTGGAGGTGTGTTTGGGGTCATTGTCCTGTTGAAAAATAAATGGTCCAACTAAATGCAAACCGGATGGAACAGCATGCCGCTGCAAGATGCTGTGGTGGCCATGCTGGTTCAGTATGCCTTCAATTTTGAATAAATCCCCAACAGTGTCGCCAGCAAAGCACCCCCACACCATCACACCTCCTCCATGCTTCACGGTGGGAACCAGGCATGTAGAGTCGCACAAAGACACGGTGGTTGGAAACAAAGAGCTCAAATTTGGACTCATCAGACCAATGCACAGATTTCCACTGGTCTAATGTCCATTCCTTGTGTTCTTTAGCCCAAACAAGTCTCCTCTGCTTGTTGCCTGTCCTTAGCAGTGGTTTCCTAGCAGATATTCTACCATGAAGGCCTGATTCACAGTCTCCTCTTAACTGTTCTAGAGATGTGTCTGCTGCTAGAACTCTGTGTGGCATTGACCTGGTCTCTAATCTGAGCTGCTGTTATCCTGCGATTTCTGAGGCTGGTGACTTGGATGAACTTATCCTCCGCAGCAGAGGTGACTCTTGGTCTTCCTTTCCTGGGGCGGTCTGCATGTGAGCCAGTTTCTTTGTAGCGTTCGATGGTTTTTGAGACTGCACTTGGGGACACTTTCAAAGTTCTCCCAATTTTTCAGACTGACACCTTCATTTCTTAGCTGCTTTTTTCTTGCCATAATACAAATTCTAACAGTCTATTCAGTAGGACTATCAG
The DNA here is from genome assembly GCF_040937935.1 of Hyperolius riggenbachi. Classification (NCBI taxonomy): domain Eukaryota; kingdom Metazoa; phylum Chordata; class Amphibia; order Anura; family Hyperoliidae; genus Hyperolius; species Hyperolius riggenbachi. Next base: position 7,759,390 of record NC_090654.1, read on the forward strand.
CTGTGTATCCACCTGACTTCTCCGCAACACAACTGATGGTCCCAACCCCATTTATAAGGCAAGAAATCCCACTTATTAAACCTGACAGGGCACACCTGGGAAGTGAAAACCATTTCAGGTGACTACCTCTTGAAGCTCATCAAGAGAATGCGAAGACTGTGCAAAGCAGTAATCAAAGCAAAAGGTGGCTACTTTGAAGAACCTAGAATATGACATATTTTCAGTTGTTTCACACTTGTTGGTTATGTACTATACTTCCACATGTGGTAATTCATAGTTTGGATGCCTTCAGTGTGAATCTACAATGTTCATAGTCATGAAAATAAAGAAAACTCTGAATGAGAAGGTGTGTCCACACTTTTGGACTGTATGTATATGTATGTATACACATATACATACATACATACATACAGCACAGAGCCATCAACGGACTCCACCCACCCCCTCCCTCTGTTCTGACTGTGGCAGAGTCAGCCCTGTGCACAAATTTAAAGCTGTCAGCCGAGGGAGAGTTTCTTCCCCAGCACAGAGCAATCACCTGACCTCACAATTGTACAACTGCTGATTACTTGACGTGTGTAAAAATGAATAAACTATAACAAGTGAAAATCTATTCAATGGTAGTGGATGCAGCCTTCAAGGCACTGAACTTTAGCAAAAGTGAGCAACAAAATAAACTAGTCCATAAAATTATAGTAAAATGTTAATTAGTAAAAGAAATGATGAAAGGGAAGCAGTGGTACGAGGCCTAGGGACAGTAACATTTCCTTTCACGTTTTCACATTTGAGTGAAGTTGCTGCTGGTTTTAGCCCTGTACGTAGTGACATCACGGTGATCTCATGCCGAGGTCACCGTACACCTCACTTGAAAGAGGACACGGGTACCTTGAAAAGGCGCAAGGAGCGATCACCACCTGAGCGGCACACATTTATCCCCGCTAGGATGACCCCTCCTACCAACACTGAACCTCCGGGTGTAAAAATATCCCAACATATTGATTAACTGACAACCGATGTCACAAGGTCGTTATGTCTGAATCTCAATGACCGCCCAGAGTATCCAGCACAGGAGGTGTACAGTGGTATGATCAGTGGTACTCCTGCCAGAGTATACAGCACAGGAGGCGTACAGTGGTATGATCAGTGGTACTCCTGCCAGAGTATCCAGCACAGGAGGCGTACAGTGGTATGATCAGTGGTACTCCTGCCAGAGTATCCAGCACAGGAGGTGTATAGTGGTATGATCAGTGGTACTCCTGCCAGAGTATACAGCACAGGAGGTGTACAGTGGTATGATCAGTGGTACTCCTGCCAGAGTATCCAGCACAGGAGGTGTACAGTGGTATGATCTGTGGTGCGCCTGCCAGAGTATCCAGCACAGGAGGTGTACAGTGGTATGATCCGTGGTACGCCTGCCAGAGTATCCAGGACAGGAGGTGTACAGTTGTATGATCAGTGGTACTCCTGCCAGAGTATCCAGCACAGGAGGCGTACAGTGGTATGATCAGTGGTACTCCTGCCCGAGTATCCAGCACAGGAGGCGTACACTGGTATGATCAGTGGTACTTCTGCCAGAGTATCCAGCACAGGAGGCGTACAGTGGTATGATCCTTGGTACGCCTGCCAGAGTATCCAGCACAAGAGGTGTACAGTGGCATGATCAGTGGTACTCCTGCCAGAGTATCCAGCACAGGAGGCGTACAGTGGTATGATCCGTGGTACGCCTGCCAGAGTATCCAGGACAGGAGGTGTACAGTTGTATGATCAGTGGTACTCCTGCCAGAGTATCCAGGACAGGAGGCGTACAGTGGTATGATCAGTGGTACTCCTGCCAGAGTATCCAGCGCAGGAGGTGTACAGCGGTATGATCAGTGGTACTCCTGCCAGAGTATCCAGCACAGGAGGTGTACAGTGGTATGATCCGTGGTACTCCGGCCAGAGTATCCAGCACAGGAGGTGTACAGTGGTATGATCCGTGGTACTTCTGCCAGAGTATACAGCACAGGAGGCGTACAGTGGTATGATCCGTGGTACTTCTGCCAGAGTATCCAGCACAGGAGGCGTACAGTGGTATGATCAGTGGTACTCCTGCCAGAGTATCCAGCACAGGTGGCGTACAGTGGTATGATCAGTGGTACACCTGCCAGAGTATCCAGCACAGGTGGTGTACAGTGGTATGATCCTTGGTACGCCTGCCAGAGTATCCAGCACAGGTGGTGTACAGTGGTATGATCAGTGGTACTCCTGCCAGAGTATCCAGCACAGGAGGCGTACAGTAGTATGATCAGTGGTACTCCTGCCAGAGTATCCAGCGCAGGTGGTGTACAGTGGTATGATCCTTGGTACGCCTGCCAGAGTATCCAGCACAGGTGGTGTACAGTGGTATGATCCTTGGTACGCCTGCCAGAGTATCCAGCACAGGAGGTGTACAGTGGTATGATCAGTGGTACTCCTGCCAGAGTATCCAGCACAGGAGGCGTACAGTAGTATGATCAGTGGTACTCCTGCCAGAGTATCCAGCACAGAAGGCGTACAGTAGTATGATCAGTGGTACTCCTGCCAGAGTATCCAGCGCAGGTGGTGTACAGTGGTATGATCCTTGGTACGCCTGCCAGAGTATCCAGCACAGGTGGTGTACAGTGGTATGATCCTTGGTACGCCTGCCAGAGTATGCAGCACAGGAGGTGTACAGTGGTATGATCCTTGGTACGCCTGCCAGAGTATCCAGCGCAGGTGGTGTACAGTGGTATGATCCTTGGTACGCCTGCCAGAGTATCCAGCGCAGGTGGTGTACAGTGGTATGATCCTTGGTACGCCTGCCAGAGTATCCAGCACAGGTGGTGTACAGTGGTATGATCAGTGGTACTCCTGCCAGAGTATCCAGCACAGGTGGTGTACAGTGGTATGATCCTTGGTACGCCTGCCAGAGTATCCAGCGCAGGTGGTGTACAGTGGTATGATCCTTGGTACGCCTGCCAGAGTATCCAGCACAGGTGGTGTACAGTGGTATGATCAGTGGTACTCCTGCCAGAGTATCCAGCACAGGAGGCGTACAGTAGTATGATCAGTGGTACTCCTGCCAGAGTATCCAGCGCAGGTGGTGTACAGTGGTATGATCCTTGGTACGCCTGCCAGAGTATCCAGCACAGGTGGTGTACAGTGGTATGATCCTTGGTACGCCTGCCAGAGTATCCAGCACAGGAGGTGTACAGTGGTATGATCAGTGGTACTCCTGCCAGAGTATCCAGCACAGGAGGCGTACAGTAGTATGATCAGTGGTACTCCTGCCAGAGTATCCAGCGCAGGTGGTGTACAGTGGTATGATCCTTGGTACGCCTGCCAGAGTATCCAGCACAGGTGGTGTACAGTGGTATGATCCTTGGTACGCCTGCCAGAGTATCCAGCACAGGAGGTGTACAGTGGTATGATCAGTGGTATGTCTGCCAGAGTATCCAGCACAGGTGGTGTACAGTGGTATGATCAGTGGTACTCCTGCCAGAGTATCCAGCACAGGAGGCGTACAGTAGTATGAGCAGTGGTACTCCTGCCAGAGTATCCAGCACAGGAGGTGTACAGTGGTATGATCCTTGGTACGCCTGCCAGAGTATCCAGCACAAGAGGTGTACAGTGGCATGATCAGTGGTACTCCTGCCAGAGTATCCAGCACAGGTGGTGTACAGTGGTATGATCAGTGGTACTCCTGCCAGAGTATCCAGCACAGGAGGCGTACAGTAGTATGATCAGTGGTACTCCTGCCAGAGTATCCAGCGCAGGTGGTGTACAGTGGTATGATCCTTGGTACGCCTGCCAGAGTATCCAGCACAGGTGGTGTACAGTGGTATGATCCTTGGTACGCCTGCCAGAGTATCCAGCACAGGAGGTGTACAGTGGTATGATCAGTGGTATGTCTGCCAGAGTATCCAGCACAGGTGGTGTACAGTGGTATGATCAGTGGTACTCCTGCCAGAGTATCCAGCGCAGGTGGTGTACAGTGGTATGATCAGTGGTACTCCTGCCAGAGTATCCAGCACAGGTGGTGTACAGTGGTATGACCCTTGGTACGCCTGCCTGAGTATCCAGCACAGGAGGTGTACAGTGGTATGATCCTTGGTACGCCTGCCAGAGTATCCAGCACAAGAGGTGTACAGTGGTATGATCAGTGGTACTCCTGCCAGAGTATCCAGCACAGGTGGTGTACAGTGGTATGATCAGTGGTATGCCTGCCAGAGTATCCAGCACAGGAGGCGTACAGTGGTATGATCCATGGTATACCTGCCAGAGTATCCAGCACAGGAGGCGTACAGTGGTATGATCAGTGGTACACCTGCCAGAGTATCCAGCACAGGAGGCGTACAGTGGTATGATCCATGGTATACCTGCCAGAGTATCCAGCACAGGAGGCGTACAGTGGTATGATCAGTGGTACACCTGCCAGAGTATCCAGCACAGGAGGCGTACAGTGGTATGATCCATGGTATACCTGCCAGAGTATCCAGCACAGGAGGCGTACAGTGGTATGATCAGTGGTACGCCTGCCAGAGTATCCAGCACAGGAGGTGTACAGTGGTATGATCAGTGGTATGCCTGCTAAACAAAAGTCCCCATACACAAACCCCAGATCTTTCTGGGTGAACACAACATTTGTGCAGAAATTTCAGGAAACTGTTTAATTGTATTCGATTTTAAAATTACTATAGTGGATCCATGCATAGTAACCCATTATAACAGATTGATCTCGTTTGAGATCAGTGCACTGCTTGTGTCCCCAGTCGGCAGAATGTGCTGTAAATTCTTGGAATGCTTTGATCTCTCTCTTAGCAGAAAATACAGAAACTGAAAGCAGAAGTCCTCTGTTATAGTCTCACACTGCCCCCTAGTGACAAGTGGCCATAAATACACATTACAGCAGTACTAATTATAAGCAGAGAGATACAACAAATATGAAATAAAAAGTGCTAAAATAATTTGGCCAGTCGAACTTGTAAGCATCTTAATTGGCTGCTAAAGTCCGCAGTCATACCCTGAACAAGAAGTGTTTAATAACTGCCCACGTGCTGCCTCTTATACTGGGAGAAAAAAACAACAATTGCACTGTGCGTGAAATGTGAAATGCGCAATATTACAGAACACGGGATAAACTAGCAGGTCAGCTGTCCATGGAAAAGAGGCCTTACACCGACTCCCATGTGATCACTCCTAACCCCACCCTTCTAATCACTCACACTGCCAGGTCCCTGACCTGAGTAATCAAATGGAAGTCAGTACACACAAGCTTGAGTGATTTGCGAGGGATTAATTGGGTTAGTAATGATAAAACCATTGTTGCTAACCCCATAAATCCCTGCAAGTAACCATCGTCACACTCCCTTGATTGTACTGAACCTCCCAGCACCCAAACTGAGCGACAAATCGAGCACACTGCTGGCTGCCATTCCATTCTGCTTGTGGATACCACAGAGGCTGCTGTGACACCAGGTCTAGAACTGCTGCTGGGGTCCTGGTCCCAGCCTCAAGCGGGACGCATCTTAACCAGGGCTGTGGAGCTGGTACAAAAATCATCTGACTCCTCAGTTTAGGATTCCACTATCCCCGACTCTTCCAATTTGCATATAACAATCTTGTTGATGGAAAGTACAGTATGCAACATAAAAGGCATCCTCATCACTGCCAAAGGTAAGAAAGTTTAAAGCTATATTAAGATGGCATCTGCTTTTGGGATCAAAAATCTCCTGGCCAGGAAGGTGACAATCTATCCTGTCAGCCACCCTGGCAGGTCATTGCCAACGTAAATGCCCCAGTATGTTGTCTGTATAATAAGATTCACCGGAGCCCCATATCTGCTGGGTTCCAGCGTGTAGCCCTGCCACCTTGCAGAAAAAGGGCTCTACCTTCTCTAAATCTGATATAGGCCAGGGCCACTTTCTGCAAGGGGGCAGATCAATGCACTGGAAACCAGCTGATACAGGGTTCCTCTAAATCCAGAGTAGACTATCACGGAAATATGATACTTTAGAAAACTGCACTTTTGTACAGTATCATACTTGGGAAGGCCAGATTTTTAACAGGGGAATATTTTGCCTGCATATTGTATGTGTGCTCTTTATAGGGATGACAGATTTCTATAATACAGAATATGTTTATATAGTTATTTGGGTTGAAATAAAGACATACGTCCGTTGAGTTGAACCCAAAAATAAAAGTACACCAATCTGCACCCCCTTATTTAGATTGAGCAGTTTAGCCTACTCTACTGATGGTTTGGTGTAAATCAGTTGCATCAAGAGGAAATTCACTATCACCAAATGCTTTAGACCTGTTTTTAGACCTGGTGTAAAACATTTGGTAATTAGGTGGGTAAAGCAGGGAAATGATCAAAAGATGTAATTCACAAACCAGTAGCTATGACTGACATCCTTCTCCTCTGACGAGCTCTCCTCTGGATACAATTACGGTAAACCCCATAATTAATTCATAAGGTTCCATCCTCACATGTAAAATACCTCACAGAATTACTTTACTGACAGAAATCAGCTGGTCTAATCTCTGTCAGAAAAAGTGGGCGTGGTCACTCCTTGTTTGCCTTTGTGAATTGCATATTTTGATCATTTCCCCTGCTTTACCGACCTAAATACCGAATGTTTTAGACCAGGTCTAAAAACAGGTTTAAAAAACATTCCACCAAACTATCAGTAGACTAGTCAACTGCTCAGTGAATTGAGGCCTATGTGTATAATTTAGCCCGCTTGCCTTTCCTGTTATTAGAAATAATGTCGTATTGACATCACCTCTGTATATTCAGCTCCAACACAAAGAAATGATGAAGTATTTAACTTTTTATCACTATCCTGTTATAAGAAGTGTTTACAAAAACGACACAGAGGTTTTATGTTCTCTAATTAGTTATCAGGTGTGTGTAATCAGGGTTTATTAACCAAAAATAAATAAAAGCAACACAGGCTTCTAATTGGGACTGGTATGTTCACATGCTTATTTCATCATGCCACACGTCAGTTCAGGGTCACATGACACAGATGTAACGTGTGGCCATTTCCTGCTTCGGACTGCCAGAGGAAGTCTCATTACAATATATACGCTTACCTTAAGAGGCGGATAGGCTGCGATGACGATCTTGGCTTTCAGACGTATGTGGCCGTGCGTATAGCTGACATATACCGTGGTGTACCCAGCAGCCAGAGCCTGCACAGTGATGCCGCTACAGAAGTCAGCACCCGGCTTCAGCCGGCCTAGAGAGAGACAAGCAGGAGGAGGATATAAGCATACGTAGGCCTGACACACAATGCATAGCGCTTATTGGTCAGTCAGTGCTGCGTTTAAGTTTTTAAAAACAGTTCCCATCGACTTGCATAAAGATTGTGGTAAAACACAAACACAGCGCTGATGGATCAAAAAGCGCTCTGCAGTGTGTCTCAGCCCTCAAAGGACAATAACGGGATGTGCTAAAGCGTTTATGTATTTAAACCACTCAGATTGCCCCAGACGCGGCCTGAAGGAATTTAAAGTAGGCAGAAGGGAGCGATTAGGAAGGCTGGTTGTATACAGACTAAGGCCCGGGACCCAGAGGAGCACCAGCGATTGCAAAGCGCAACTAAAAGCATTGCTGTGAGCTTCCACTGCGCAAAGCTGCGCTACTGGGAGGAGCCTCCACCGCACAAAGCTGCGCTACTGGGAGGAGCCTCCACCGCACAAAGCTGCGCTACTGGGAGGAGCCTCCACCGCACAAAGCTGCGCTACTGGGAGGAGCCTCCACCGCACAAAGCTGTGCTACTGGGTGGAGCCTCCACCGCACAAAGCTGTGCTACTGGGTGGAGCCTCCACCGCACAAAGCTGTGCTACTGGGTGGAGCCTCCACAGCACAAAGCTGCGCTACTGGGAGGAGCCTCCACCGCTCAAAGCTGCGCTACTGGGAGGAGGCTCCACCGCACAAAGCTGCGCTTCTGGGAGGAGCCTCCACCGCTCAAAGTTCTACATTTATGTAGTAAGTGATTTCATAAATCAGCACAGATTTTGCCGATTCAGGTCAAAGAAAAGGACTTCAATTTTGCCAAGTGCCATTATAATGGAAAACCGTTTTATAACAATACAACCGATATTCTGTAAATTCTTATCATCCGATCCACACCAATATTCCCCCCTACCTGGCAGTAACTTGAATATCCCTGGAGTCTCCATTTCCACGACCAAGTCAAACTGCGAGCAATCGCTCAGCGTCACAACTCGCTCATCTCCGTTCAGCGGGCCAAATATCCGCAGCGGTAACTTCAACCTGCTGTCCACGCGGGACTCAACGGGACAAGGCGTGAACTGCATGCCGGTAGGCTCAATGACAAATACCTGGAATAAGCATAAAGGAATAAAATCAGTGCCCTGAAATAAGCATTAAAGCCAGTGGATACCGTTTTAAAAATAAAAAAAAAGTCAGATACTCACCTAAGGAGAGGGAAGGCTCGGTCCTAATGGGCCTTCCCTCTCCTCTCCTGATGCCCTCGGTGCTGCGCTGGCTCCCCCGTTCGCGTCCGCCGCCGCAGGGACTACGGAGGTCTTCGGAAGCACTCGGGCTTCCGAAGACAGGCCGCTCCATACTACGCACGCGCGATTGCGTCATAGAGGGCGCTCGCGCAGTATGGAGTGGCCCGTCTTCAGGAGCCCGAGTGCTCCCGAAGGCTTCCGAAAGCTCCCTTCGGCATGCGGAAGTGGCAGTATTTGACCGAACTGGTTGAATACTGCTACTCGGGATCCTGCGCGGGACCGGGCACCGGGAGAGGCGAGGGAAGGCTCATTAGGACCGAGCCTTCCCTCTCCTTAGGTGAGTATCTGACTTTTTTTTTTAAAAAAAACGGTAAACAGTCACTTTAAAGAGAAACCGAGGTGTGTTTAAAGAATGTTATCTGCATACAGACGCTGGATCTGCCTATACAGCCCAGCCTCTGTTGCTATCCCAAACCCCACTAAGGTCCCCCTGCACTCTGCAATCCCTCATAAATCACAGCCGTGCTGTGAGGCTGTGTTTACATCTGTAGTGTCAGTCTCAGCTGCTCCCCCGCCTCCTGCATAGCTCCGGTCCCTGCC
>NC_090654.1:8095976-8360976 GCF_040937935.1 Hyperolius riggenbachi
CACCCAATCGACCGCCTACACGCTCAGATTGCCCTCAGACCCCCCCTTATCAATTCGCCAGTGCAATATTTACATCTGTTCTCCCCTGTAATAACCCACTGATTACCTGTCAATCACCTATCAATCACCCATCAATCACCCCCTGTCACTGCCACCCATCAATCACCCCCTGTCACTGCCACCCATCAATCACCCGCTGTCACTGCCACCCATCAATCAGCCCCTAACCTGCCCCTTGCGGGCAAACTGATCACCCACCCACACCAATAGATCGCCCGCAGATCCGACATCAGATCACCACCCAAGCGCAGTGTTTCCATCTATTCTCTACCCTAAACACCCACTAATTACCCATCAATCACCCCCTGTCACTGCTACCTATCAGATTAGACCCCTATCTGCCCCTAGGGCACTCAATCACCCGCCCACACCCTCAGAATGCCCTCAGACCCCAGCCCTGATCACCTCGATAGTGCATTGCTTGCATCCATTCCCCCCTCTAATCACACCTTGAGACACCCATCAATCACCTCCTGTCACCCCCTAGCACACCTACCCATCAGATCAGGCCCCAATTTGCCCCGTGTGGGCTCCTGATCACTCGGCCAAACCCTCAGACCCCCTTCCGATCACCTCCCCAGTGCATGGATTGCATCTATTTTCCCCTCTAACCACCCCCTGAGACACCCATCAATCACCTCCTGTCACCCCCCTAGCACTCCTATCCATCAGATCAGGCCCAATACAACCTGTCATCTAAAAGGCCACCCTGCTTATGACCGGTTCCACAAAATTCGCCCCCTCATAGACCACCTGTCATCAAAATTTGCAGATGCTTATACCCCTGAACAGTCATTTTGAGACATTTGGTTTCCAGACTACTCACGGTTTTGGGCCTGTAAAATGCCAGGGCGGTATAGGAACCCCACAAGTGACCCCATTTTAGAAAAAAAAGACACCCCAAGGTATTATGTTAGGTGTATGACGAGTTCATAGAAGATTTAATTTTTTGTCAAAAGTTAGCGGAAATTAATTTTTATTGGTTTTTTTTCACAAAGTGTCATTTTTCACTAACTTGTGACAAAAAATAAAATCTTCTATGAACTCGCCATACACCTAACGGAATACCTTGGGGTGTCTTCTTTCTAAAATGGGGTCACTTGTGGGGTTCCTATACTGCCCTGGCATTTTAGGGGCCCTAAACCGCGAGGAGTAGTCTAGAAAACAAATGCTTCAAAATGACCTGTGAATAGGACGTTGGGCCCCTTAGCGCACCTAGGCTGCAAAAAAGTGTCACACATGTGGTACCGCCGTACTCAGGAAAAGTAGTATAATGTGTTTTGGGGTGTATTTTTACACATACCCATGCTGGGTGGGAGAAATTTCTATGTAAATGGACAATTGTGTGTAAAAAAATCAAACAATTGTCATTTACAGAGATATTTCTCCCACTTAGCATGGGTATGTGTAAAAATACACCCCAAAACGCATTATACTACTTCTCCTGAGTACAGCGGTACCACATGTGTGGCACTTTTTTACACCCTAAGTACGCTAAGGGGCCCAAAGTCCAATGAGTACCTTTAGGATTTCACAGGTCATTTTGCGACATTTGGTTTCAAGACTACTCCTCACGGTTTAGGGCCCCTAAAATGCCAGGGCAGTATAGGAACCCCACAAATGACCCCATTCTAGAAAGAAGACACCCAAAGGTATTCCGTACGGAGTATGGTGAGTTCATAGAAGATTTTATTTTTTGTCACAAGTTAGCGGAAAATGACACTTTGTGAAAAAAAACTATTAAAATCAATTTCCGCTAACTTGTGACAAAAAAATAAAAACTTCTATGAACTCACCATACTCCTAACGGAATACCTTGGGGTGTCTTCTTTCTAAAATGGGGTCATTAGTGGGGTTCCTATACTGCCCTGGCATTTTAGGGGCCCTAAACCGTGAGGAGTAGTCTTGAAACAAAAATGACCTGTGAAATCCTAAAGGTACTCATTGGACTTTGGGCCCCTTAGTGCAGTTAGGGTGCAAAAAAGTGCCACACATGTGGTATCGCCGTACTCGGGAGAAGTAGTACAATGTGTTTTGGGGTGTATTTTTACACATACCCATGCTGGGTGGGAGAAATACCTCTGTAAATGACAATCTTTTGATTTTTTTACACACAATTGTCCATTTACAGAGGTATTTCTCCCACCCAGCATGGGTATGTGTAAAAATACACCCCAAAACACATTGTACTACTTCTCCCGAGTATGGCGATACCACATGTGTGGCACTTTTTTGCACCCTAACTGCGCTAAAGGGCCCAAAGTCCAATGAGTACCTTTAGGATTTCACAGGTCATTTTGAGAAATTTCGTTTCAAGACTACTCCTCACGGTTTAGGGCCCCTAAAATGCCAGGGCAGTATAGGAACCCCACAAATGACCCCATTTTAGAAAGAAGACACCCCAAGGTATTCCGTTAGGAGTATGGTGAGTTCATAGAAGATTTTATTTTTTGTCAAAAGTTAGCGGAAATTGATTTTAATTGTGTTTTTTCACAAAGTGTCATTTTCCGCTAACTTGTGACAAAAAATAAAATCTTCTATGAACTCACCATACTACTAACGGAATACCTTGGGGTGTCTTCTTTCTAAAATGGGGTCATTTGTGGGGTTCCTATACTGCCCTGGCATTTTAGGGGCCCTAAACCGTGAGGAGTAGTCTTGAAACGAAATTTCTCAAAATGACCTGTGAAATCCTAAAGGTACTCATTGGACTTTGGGCCCTTTAGCGCAGTTAGGGTGCAAAAAAGTGCCACACATGTGGTATCGCCGTACTCAGGAGAAGTAGTATAATGTGTTTTGTGGTGTATTTTTACACATACCCATGCTGAGTGGGAGAAATATCTCTGTAAATGGACAATTGTGTGTAAAAAAAATTAACAAATTGTCATTTACAGAGATATTTCTCCCACCCAGCATGGGTATGTGTAAAAATACACCCCAAAACACATTATACTACTTCTCCTGAGTACGGCAATACCACATGTGTGGCACTTTTTTGCAGCCTAACTGCGCTAAGGGGTCCAAAGTCCAATGAGCACCTTTAGGCTTTACAGGGGTGCTTACAATTTAGCACCCCCCAAAATGTCAGGACAGTAAACACACCCCACAAATGATCCCATTTTGGAAAGTAGACCCTTCAAGGTATTCAGAGAGGGGCATGGTGAGTCCGTGGCAGATTTCATTTTTTTTTGTCGCAAGTTAGAAGAAATGGAAACTTTTTTTTTTTTTTTTTTTTCCTCACAAAGTGTCATTTTCCGCTTACTTGTGACAAAAAATAATATCTTCTATGAACTCACTATGCCTCTCAGTGAATACTTTGGGATGTCTTCTTTCCAAAATGGGGTCATTTGGGGGGTATTTATACTATCCTGGAATTCTAGCCCCTCATGAAACATGACAGGGGGTCAGAAAAGTCAGAGATGCTTGAAAATGGGAAAATTCACTTTTGGCACCATAGTTTGTAAACGCTATAACTTTTACCCAAACCAATAAATATACACTGAATGGGTTTTTTTTTATCAAAAACATGTTTGTCCACATTTTTCGCGCTGCATGTATACAGAAATTTTACTTTATTTGAAAAATGTCAGCACAGAAAGTTAAAAAAATCATTTTTTTGCCAAAATTCATGTCTTTTTTGATGAATATAATAAAAAGTAAAAATCGCAGGAGCAATCAAATAGCATCAAAAGAAAGCTTTATTAGTGACAAGAAAAGGAGCCAAAATTCATTTAGGTGGTAGGTTGTATGAGCGAGCAATAAACCGTGAAAGCTGCAGTGGTCTGAATGGAAAAAAAGTGGCCGGTCCTTAAGGGGTAGAAAGCCCTAGGTCCTCAAGTGGTTAAAGTGTACCCGAGACGGCAAACTTTCATGAAAAACCCACACTGCCTGATGGGGGGGGCTAGCCGGATCGGGTGGTGTACATTATCGTTGCTGCCCCACAATGGATGAGTTTCGATTTGTTAAAAACAAATGTCATGCCGTTGCAGCTCTGGCTCTGCGCTTTTTATCCCTGTGCAGGGAGGCGGGGAGAGGCGGGGAGAGGCGGGGAATGGGCGGAGGAGTGGCAGAGCTGGGCTATTGAGAGCTGGTAAAGCAGCATTCCTAATACCAGAGGGGGCATTCTGCAGTTGTGCCTCTCCTGCAAGGGGCGTCCCTTCCCATCTCCGTCTACCGACTAGCTGCTTGTCAGTAGAGTGTGTAGGGGGGGTGGGGGGTGACAGAAAGCAGCACTGAGAGGCCCCTTGCTCTGCCACAGGTACACTTTAATACATACATTATTGTTCAGGTCTCCAAATGTCATCATGATTCATCATATTGGTATTTAGGTACGAATAAGCAAAAAAACAATGACCTGAATGTTTCTCAGTCCTTCAATCAGGAAGTCCCCATTTATGGCAGACAGAACACAGAACAAGATGGAGATCGGCAGGAGATGTCCCATGTTGGGAATGGATATCTGGATCACCTGGTCCAAGACGTATGTCTGGCTGAAACAGAAACACAAGGGTAGCTGTAGTAGTAATATCAAAACACGCTCCCTACTCACCCAGGACAGGGATTAAACTGAATCAATCAAAGCATCCATCTACTGCATTCCTACAAGGCTACATATCATAAGATCTGATTGTTACTAACAACCCCCCCCCCCCTCAATAATCAGTCTCTAGGACAGGCAGGGTGGTGGCAATGGAGGGCAAGGGAAGTGGTTGAACCGTATGAAGTCATTGCCCAGACTCGCATAACTACACAAAATTCATCAAAATGCTTTTAATATCTTCACATCATAAAACATGTACATACACTGTCCAAACCTCTCCAGATCAATAATGCTGAGGAGCTAGTTATATAAAGAATTTCTAGAAGGCTTAGAGGGTATATAGGGATGGCAATGCTTGGGAGAACTCATGGAGAAGCATGTGATCAGTTTTATCATATTATAGATTTGTAGGGTTCTGATGTTGTATTGTCTAAACTGAATAGCACAGGCTTCCACACAGTCTTTCAGTGTCCCAGAGCTACAATATATGACCTATTGACCTTTTTAATCTATCTCCTGCACTCAGAAGCTGTTGTCTTCACTCTTCAGGAAAGAGTTTAATGGCTTAAATTCCATCTCAATGAGGTTTACAGTCCTGACCGGAGAGAAACTGTCACTGAGAGGAGGTGGCTGTGTTACCCAACACGGGCTGAAGCTAGTAACCAGCCGACTGACGGTCAGGACGAGGACAAGGTGGAAATTGCACAGCAGCAACAGTGTGCCCAAAAACAACATCAGAGTCAGAGTCAGAATGCAGCAACCCCGTGGTGTTGTGTGAACTATGGGCCTCAGTGCAGACTTTACATGGGGCCCCACAAGCATTTTGTACATAACAATCGATATGGAGCACCAAAACTTGCCAAGGACAGCTGCATTGTCAGAGATGTGTAAGCAGGAGAGGGAAAAGGCCCAGTGTCAGAGGGATGTACGCAGGGGAGGGGACAGCTGCAGTGTCATAGAGGTGTAAGCAGGGGAGGGGACAGCTGCAGTGTCAGAGAGGTGTAAGCAGAGGAGGGGAAAGCTGCAGTATCAGAGAGATGTATGTAGGGGAGGGGAAAGCTGCAGTGTCAGAGAGGTGTAAGCAGGGGAGGGTACAGCTGCAGTGTCAGAGAGGTGTAAGCAGGGGAGGGGACAGCTGCAGTGTCAGAGAGGTGTAAGCAGGTGAGGGGACAGCTGCAGTATCAGAGAGATGTAAGCAGGTGAGGGGACAGCTGCAGTGTCAGAGAGGTGTAAGCAGGGGAGGGGAAAGCTGCAGTGTCAGAGAGGTGTATGCAGGGGAGGGGACAGCTGCGTGTAAGCAGGGGAGGGGACAGCTGCAGTGTCAGAGAGGTGTAAGCAGGGGAGGGGACAGCTGCAGTGTCAGAGAGGTGTAAGCAGGGGAGGGTACAGCTGCAGTGTCAGAGAGGTGTAAGCAGGGGAGGGAACAGCTGCAGTGTCAGTGAGGTGTAAGCAGGGGAGGGGACAGCTGCAGTGTCAGAGATGTGTAAGCAGGAGAGGGAACAGGCCCAGTGTCAGAGGGATGTACGCATGGGAAGGGACAGCTGCAGTGTCAGAGAGGTGTAAGCAGATGAGGGGACAGCCGTAGTGTCAGAGAGGTGTAAGCAGGGGAAGGGACAGCTGCAGTGTCAGAGAGGTATAAGCAGGGGAGGGGACAGCTGCAGTATCAGAGAGGTGCAAGCAGGGGAAGGGGACAGCTGCAGTGTCAGAGAGGTGTAAGCAGGGGAGCGGACAGCCGCAGTATCAGAGAGGTGTAAGCAGGGGAGGGTACAGCTGTAGTGTCAGAGAGGTGCAAGCAGGGGAGGGTACAGCTGCGGTGTCAGAGAGGTGTAAGCAGGGGAGCGTACAGCTGTAGTATCAGAGAGGTATAAGCAGGGGAGGGGACAGCTGCGGTGTCAGAGAGGTGTAAGCAGTGGAGGGTACAGTTGCAGTGTCAGAGAGGGATAAGCAAGGGGAGGGTACAGCTGCAGTGTCAGAGAGGTGTAAGCAGGGGAGGGGACAGCTGCAGTGTCAGAGAGGTGTGAGCAGGGGAGGGAACCGCTGCAGTGTCAGAGAGGTGTAAGCAGGGGTGGGGACAGCTGCAGTGTCAGAGAGGTGTAAGTACAGCTGCGGTGTCAGAGAGGTGAGAGCAGTTCGGAGGGACAGCTGCAGTGCCAGAGAGGTGTAAGCAGGGGAGGGAACCGCTGCAGTGTCAGAGAGGTGTAAGCAGGGGTGGGGACAGGTGCAGTGTCAGAGAGGTGTAAGTAGGGGAGCGGACAGCTGCGGTGTCAGAGAGGTGAGAGCAGTTCGGAGGGACAGCTGCAGTGTCAGAGAGGTGTAAGCAGGGGTGGGGACAGGTGCAGTGTCAGAGAGGTGTAAGCAGGGGAGGGGACAGCTGCAGTGTCAGAGAGGTGTAAGCTGAGGAGGGGGCAGCTGCAGTGTCATAGTGGTGTAAGCAGGGAAGGGGACAGCTGCAGTGTCAGAGAGGTGTAAGCAGGGGAGGGGACAGCTGCAGTGTCAGAGATGTGTAAGCAGTGGAGGGCATTCCGGTTTCCTCCCACATTCCAAAAACATACGGATAAGTTAATTGGCTCCCCCTAAAAATTGGCCCAAGACTACAGTGCTTACACTACATAGTGTAGACATATGGCAATGGTAGGGATTAGATTGTGAGCTCCTTTGAGGGACAGTTAGTGACAAGATATATATATATGCACTGTACAGCGCTGCGTAATATGTCGGCGCTATATAAATACTAAATAATAATAATATGTCTACACACCAAGATAAATATGTGTAAAATAATACACTTACAGATTTCGGGCTGCAGGAAAAGCAACAACGGATATGGCTTACAGAGGAGAACCCACCTTTACACGACCTTCTACAGAGCTCGCCCTCCTGGTAGATATGGTAGTTTCTATGGATAAGAGCTACTCAAAACCTACAATCTCCAAACAGAGGTTTGGTAAGTATAGACATAAAATGGTGCAGGCGCTCAGAAGGTATCAAATAATTACAATACTATAAAAAGGAGAAGCATGGTAAGCTTACCTCTCCTGTGATAAAGTAGCAATCCAAAACCCAATTGATATTTTCAAGAGTTAATTGCACAAAAGGTTCAGGCAACACGTTTCACAGGTATCTCCCGCTTCATCAGGTCAATAAAGATCAGGTAAACTCTTGAAAATTTCATTTGAGTCTTTGATAGCTCCATGTGCTACTTCACCACATGAGAGGTAAGATTACCATACCTCCCCTTTTAATATTGTTTTAATTGATTTATACCTTTTGGGCACCTCCACTGCTTTAGGGCCCATTCACACTTAGAATCGCAGAACACCGGCGATTACCGCTGGCGTTTTGCGGGAGTGATTTTCCCGTGATTAGCGCGGAAAAATCACTGGACACTGCGGCGGTTTTGGAACTATCGCGATTAGCGTGCTTTGCACGCTAATCACGATCGCTAATCGCGGAACGCTCGTCACCGGCAAACCGCTGCATGCAGCACGGTTGCAGTTATCGCTAACTGCAACCGCGGCAGTGAGAACACTGCTACTCGCTACATTGTGTAGCGGGTTTTGCTAAACCGCTAGCGGTTTGCCGTGAGCGGGAATCGCGCGATTCCCGCTCAGGTGAGAACGGGCCCTTACATCCCCTTTTGCTATGTCACTGCAGCGAGCAACCATCACTTTATACCCACGTTAGCTCATTGGTTAGCAGAGGTATTAACCACCACACATGAGTAAGCATACCTCCCAACAGTGTTCCCCAACCCTGTCCTCAAGGCCCACCAACAATGCATGTTTTGTGGAAATCCAGAGAGGCAGTTTATAAGCTCTGCTGAGAAGCTAATTATCTCACCTGTGCATATTTGTGGTTTCCTGCAAATTATGTACTGTTGTTGGGCCTTGAGGACAGGGTTTGGGAACTGTGCCTCCCAACATTTTCAGGTAACAAAGAGGGACACCTTTAAAGAGAACCCCAGGTAGGTTTTAAGAATGCTATTAGGACACAGAGGCTGGTTGTGCATACTATCACCAGCCTCTGTGTCTGTACAGTGCCCCCCCTGCGCTCTGCTGTCCCCCAGGGAAAAAAACCGCTGTGCTAGTGTCACGCAGCGTGTCGCTAGCAGGCTGTTTACATCCAGGCTGTCATTTACCGCAGCTCCCCCGCCTCTTCTATAGTGCCGCACCCTGCCTGCGTCCCTTCCCTCCAATCAGCTTACAGAGGCGGGGAGGGGACACGGGCGGGGAGCAGCGCTATAGAGGAGGCGGGAAGTGGCGGAGAGTGACATCCTGGATGTAAACAGCCTGCTAGTGACACACTGCATGTCGCTAGCATGGCAGGTTTTTTTTGGGGGGACAGCAGGGCGCAGGGGGAGACTGGGGGGGGGGGCACGGTATAGTAACAGAGGCTGGTGATAGAATGCACAACCAGCCTCTGTGTCCTAATAGCATTATTAAAACCCACCTTGGGTTCTCTTTAAGACACCCCTGCCACATCCCCTAGTCACGACAGGCATATAATAAAGAATTCATAAACAAAAGATGACATTTTATAATTCAACCCACTCTGGTGCTTTTTATCATCACTACTTTTCCTTCATGTTTACATTTGAAAAAAAGAAATTTATCAATTTAACAGACGAGAATAAAGTTTAGAGTCAATTAAACACATTTATCAGTAGAAAAAACACATATTTGTATTGATTTTTACATCAGTCCTGAAAGAGGGATAAAATGAGGAAGAAAGAGGGACAGAGGGACACGGTTCCAAAAGAGGGACTGTCCCTCCAAAAGAAGGACAGTTTAGAGCTCTGCAGTAGCCCTGTGAAGATCCACCCTCCAAGCTTACCAGGCGGACAGCAAAATGTTCATATCATCATAGCACCTCCCCATTCCAGCCCACTACCCTTCCAGCCCTCCCACAAAAAACAAACAAATACATAAATACCAGGGAAGAGCTAATGCCCCAATTTACTCATTTGTATTTCAGCATTATCTCTCCAAGTTTCTCATGTCTGATCTTTCAGGACTGGCGGTGATGAAGTCTATATATGGTACCATTAAAAATATATACTCAAATACACACAAGGGCTGACACTCTAAGGCTGCATTTCCACTTGTGCGGTGCGAATCGCCAGCGGGCCCATGCGAATTCGCATGGATGACGATGCATGCGAATTTAACCATGGCAGTGCTGGTGTGCTTTTCCATTGTTTCTATGCGAATTCGCATAAAAATCCGAGGAAAGTTCGCATACCCAAACCTCATTCGAATTTCCTATTAAATACATTGTATGCGATTCGCATAGCGGTATGCGGTATGCAAATTCTGATGGCTCTGCCATGCGAATTTGTTCTGCACAGAAAAACGCAAAGGAATCCTGACAAGTTGAAACAGTCCCATTCACTTGTATTGCTATGCGAATTTGCATGCGGAAAAAATGCATGCGAATTCGCGATAGTGGAAATGGGCCCTAATTGATTATTTTGTTACCAAGACAGCGGATTGAGCTTTTAAATGTCAATCCATGCAAGTAGGACGTCATGCAATGCTTTTTATGACCTCAAAATCAACAACTCCTGGTTATTGCGACAACTGCCCAGAATAGAGTTCATTTCAGCTTTAACTTTGCTATCCTTCTAGAGCTGGTGCACACCAAGAGCGGTTCTGAGCATTTTTTTAAACGCTTTTGGGGGGGGGGGGGAAACCACTTGGCTAATGTTATTCAATGGGCTGGTGCACACCAGAGCGGCTCGTTTTTCCCCCAAACGCAAACTTGGGTCTTGTAGCATTTTTAAGATTTCGGAGGCGTTTCTGCCTCAATGTAAAGTATAGGAAAGTGGAAAATGCTCTGAAATGCTACATCAGAGCGGTTTTCCGGGCAGTTTTGTCACAGAAGCTGTTCAGTAACAACTCTACTGTAACAATATATGAAATCTGCTACACAAAAACGCTCCAAAAAATGCTAGGCATGTTTAGAAAATCTCTCCAAACATCCCTAGAATCGCTCTGAAAAACAGCTTCAAAAAACCACTAGCGTTTGCGGATCCGCTAGCCCATTTTAAAATCAGGAACTTGGGGGAGGTGGGTGTGGGGC
The DNA here is from genome assembly GCF_040937935.1 of Hyperolius riggenbachi. Lineage (NCBI taxonomy): Eukaryota > Metazoa > Chordata > Amphibia > Anura > Hyperoliidae > Hyperolius > Hyperolius riggenbachi. The sequence goes on from NC_090654.1 coordinate 8,106,658, forward strand.
CAGTTGGAGTGAATGGTCTCAGGTGAAGGCTTCATCTTTTTGGTTTCTTTTATTCTTCCATTTTCCCTTTTTCTTTTCTCTTTCTTAACTCTTCCTCCTTTCACATTGATATGGGTGGAATGTGGATCTCTGGTTATGCATATTGTAGTGCCTTTGGCAACCATTACATTTTATGTTACATATAAACTGATCCTGTCACAGACTGTGATATTGATGGTAGTGCGTGGGCCATGACGTATGTTGCTTGGCTATCGTTTTTGTGATACATAGATTGTCTATGTCAATATTCACTATTTGCAGTCTGCACTGTACTTTGTATGTAAAACTAAAGTTTCATTAAAAAGTTTGAATTAGAAATCAGGAACTTGTGGGGAGCAGAGCAATACTGTCTGCTAACTGCCACCTCTTGTGTCTTGGACTATAAGAGAAAAGTTTATTAATTTTATAAACTTTTCTTAGATTTTTCTGTGGCTCTGATGTTGTGTCCAAACAATGGTATTCAATACATTTTGTGTATTTCCCATGTTGCCCTTCACACCCCAAAAAATGTCTCCTCACCACCTCTCTACTCATTACCCTTCCCCCCTTCCTTTCTTCTAAATAGCAGCATGGTCCGCAGATATGTGGTGGGCTTCGCATGCTGTTTCGTAGCCCTCCAGAGTCCAGAACAAACTACCAGAAGTTTTCATAGAGGTGTGATGCCTTGCATATCCCCAAAACTTTGACTCTTTGCCTCCATGTCCTCAAACTAAAACGAGGCATCTATGAGCTAAGCTATCTATGACACAAAATCAAAAGTAGACACAAGTCTGAAAGTCATCTGGCTAAAGGTGCCCACTAATGATACAATCATGATTGTTCAATCTTACCAAATCTGTGTAGTAGAAAGGTAAACTGAGTGAATAGACTTTCAATGGGTACTGGAGGTAGTCCCTCATGTTACATAGTAGTGGTAAGATTGTACAAGTTTGTATCACCGTAAACATCCTTGACGTCATCATTAAATGTCACAACCCTCGTATTTCCAACCTTCAACAACAAAACATTTGTATAATATTGCACCATCATTCCGTCATAGCAGTTTACAAAGCACACTCTGTATTTTAAACTATCAAACAGAGCAGAGCTAATATCCCTTTGAACTTTCTTGTGGTAAAACCTTGAAAAAAACAGGAGAGACAGATTGAGATAAGTGCTTCAGAAAACAGGACTGCATTGGACTCATGATGGGTGGAGAGCTCAGAGAAGCTCTTTTGCATAGATAACAACTGAGGTTTCTTAACTCTTCCTGTACTGGAAACAATATGAGAATCTTCTCTTTGCTACTAATGTTCTATTTCTTAGCTGTACTATACATACAATCTATAATATCATACGTTTATATTTGCTACAGCTTTGCTTTAAATTTGATCTAGAAAAACAATCATGCGCACTTACCCTCACCCCTTGGTGTCCTCCTGGATGACTTGCAGGCAAACAGTGGCAAATAATTTATCAGTCTCCACTATTAATAAGATAGCAGTCGCATTGTCACCGATGCCTCCCATTGGATGCTGGCAAATCCTCCTTGGACCAATGATTGTTGCTGGCCCAGTGAAGGCTGCTTTGTGAGCAGAAGTATGAGAGGGAGGAGGGTGAAAACGTTACAGAAACCGGAGAGATATAAATGCAGCAGGAGGGTGAATAAAACCTTTACAGATGTGGGATTTATGATTCGGAGAGGCAGAATGAATACGCTCTTTGCATTCTGAGCCTTCAGGGACTTTTTCCATAACAGCCTTATAAGAAAAGAGTTGTACAGTTCTACGAAAACTTCTCTATAAAAAATGGTTGTGCAGATGTCACAATGATATATAATGACTCCAGAGCCCCCCTCTGTATCCCACATACAGGTTTATTATACCGTTATATGGAAGCTTATCCTGAGATTTATCATTGCTGTTTTTCGGTTGATGCACTTTTTTTGAACTTTCGGAGAGTTCCTGTTACATAACGTTGGCAGTAGCTTGGCAGACTTTCTTACCGATGAGTGTAAAGTCAGGAGGCTGTGACATGTGACAAGCTTTAGTCACATGATCTCCCCTTCTCATTGTAAGCCACCTCACCCCCTCCTTCAGATTTTCTTCATGTTTTTAACCTAGTTTTGTTTAAACCTGGGTGACTCTTTACCACAGTGTGCTGCTTCTCATTGTACCCTCGCTGTGTCCTCCCAACTTATCCCAACCCACATTATTGGATCCCTACTGTACCCAATTTCCTTCCCAGGTAATTTGTCCTCTCCTTTGTGTTCTCCTCCCAGTCATGATGTACTCAATGTGCCCAACTTCCTCCCACAGGCATTGTACTCCCATTTTGCCCCCAATTTACTCCACCTTGTCATTGTATGCTCATTGTGTCAAACTTGCTACCTCCAGTCATTGTACCCCTACTGTGCCCTCCTTGTCATGTGTACCCCCATTGTGTCCAACTTACTTACTCCTCCCAATCATTGTTTGCCCATTATGCCCAACATTTTCCCTCCAGAGGTGTGGATTTAACACCGGGGTAGCAGTCAGTATCTGTCTTTAGGTGGCCACTAATGATCCAATCTTTTTAATCCAATTGTACCAAATCTATGCAGTATAATGGTAAACCGAGTGCATATATTAAATGGTTAATTTCGGCAGTTCCATATATTACATAGAAATGGTAAGATTTTATGAAAAAGATTGGATCATTAGTGGCCACGATAAACAGACCAGACCACAAATCTACCAAAATGAACCAAGATCTGCACTACCCAGAGGGACCTCATTCCATGGTCTACATCTTCTTTTTGGCAAATTAGGAACTGGTGTCCAGATGTTTGTAGAGGAGTAATTCTACCATCTTTTTCAAAATGACAACCACTTTCTGCTGTCTGAGGTAAAGGCCCCGCCCCTTCCCTCAATGTTTCTAGTGGTGGCTCAACAGATCATGTGACTTTTCTCAGAGTCACAGCAGTCAGCAAGCTGTCTTCAGAGTAGATGACACAAGTGAGCACTCGTACTGAAAAACTTCAACAGAAAAACATCACAGAATCGTCAGCCACCAAGACGAAGTCCATCCGCATGGAAAGTGCTTCATGTAGATTACCCTGCTACACATAAGGTCCTGAATTATCAGCAATCATCAACATCAAGATGTTTTTTTTTTTAATTGCTGTCTTGTTCCATTTACGGATCTTGTTGGTGTCATCCAGCAGAAGACTTCTCAGCATGCGTATACATTGCTTCCTCGCTGACCTTGGGTCATGCAGAAGTCCCTAACAATAATGGTCCACATGGAAAGTTTGGAAAGTGAGTGATTGGTGTCATTGCTGTTTACTCTATAAAGCTCCCTTTGTTACCCTGACCATGTCCTGCCAGATGTTAGCCCTGACCTCAGCCTGTCATCTCAGTTTGCTACAGAAGCCACCATTATCGAGCTTCTAGATACTGTTGGAGATGGGACTCCTCATGGACTCCTCATGGTTGAAAATTACATCATCAGTGATTATTACATTTTTATTACATCATCAGTAATAATACATTTATATTATTCACTAAGCAATTTACCTCAGGCAAACCTTAAAATAAGGATTCTGTCCTTAAGTTAAGGAGTGATTTCTAAAGTTAAGGTTTCAATCAAGAATCAAGACAAGATGTTAATTCACAGAGAGGAATGCAAGTAATAACAACTATAAAGGTGTAGGAGGAATTGGCCTCTTCCTGGCAGCAGGAAGGGTGGAGCTACATCCTGCCTGCATGTGCTTCTCCCCTCCCTATATACTGCATGTCAGAATAACTACAAAGGTGATAACTTAAGGACTGGCGTGATAAGTCAACACTCTCACCGTGAAAGCTTATAACTACATGTTAATAGGGCAAGCTTCTTTACTGAATTAACACTTAAAATACTGATGGATGTGTGGTAATACGTTTTCACCAGCCTTATTATTATCACTAGTATGATTTTAGTGAATTGTGGCCAATGTTGTCTCCAATTTGCATTATTAAACGTGTCTCTTCACAATAGCATAGGTTTTGTTTCTGACGTCATTGGGCCTGGATGGCACCTGGCCTGGATTCTGTGGCAAGCAGCGGCAGTGCTAGTTTCCAGTGAGGAGCTAAATAGCTTGCTTATCTATTGCAAGGCGTGGCCTGCTTCTAGACATTACAGCAGATCCCATGGGTGGGAAAGGAGGCTTGTTGTGTTTGTGCAAATATGTGATACTCAGTGGTGTAACAATAGGAGCTGCAGCAATGCACCCACGGGGGAGGCCTGGAACCCCTCTGGGGCCCGCTCAGGGCCGGAGGGGTCGCAGCATGAGGGGAGAGCATGGCCACACATCGGCAGGAAAGGGGGACAATCCCCCCCCCCCTCCCTCACCTCGGGCTCTCCCCTCCAGCATCAATCAGTGGCAGCAGGCGGCGGGCAGAAACACATACCTTCATGCGTTCCACGCGCCGGAGGTTCCACTCTCTAAGTGTCTGATGCTACTTCCTGTTTAAACAGGAAGTAGCGTGAAGCAGTTAGAGATCGGGCCTCCGCGGTGGATGGAGGTGTGTGTTCTGCATGCCTCCACCCCTGCCAGTGATAGATGCTTGAGGGGAGCGTGCTGAGGGGAGAGTCTGAGGTGAGGGGGGGTCCACGCTTTCCCCTCATGCTGCGACTCCTGCTGCCCCCCAAAACGGCCCTGAGTGGGCCCAGGGGGGGCATCCAAATTTTTGCAGGGGGCCCCGGTGATTTCTAGTTACGCCCATGGTGATACTTACCCAGTTATTTAATGACAGTTATGCCTGGTACACATTATGCAATTTCCAATCAGATAGATGGGTCGAATCGATTATTTCCAACAGGTCTGATCTGATTTCCAATCGTTTTTCCGATCCCTTCTATACAAAATCAATCAGCAAAATGATCGGAAATCAGATCGGACCTGTCGGAAATAATCTATTAGACCAATCTATCAGACGTGAAATTGTATGGTCTGCTCCAGGCATTAGAGACAGAAATGATTTTGCAGGTCTGTTGGGAACTGGCCAGCTTCTGCCCCTGTGTGTTTGAGGGGTGTGGTCTCCCTGAATTAAAATATAAATAGTTCTTATTCAAATGAAAAAATAAAATTAAGGGGTGAAGTGTGACATCATTGATTAGTATCATAGCTCCCAACTGTCCCTTTTTCGGAGGGACAGTCCCTCTTTGGGAGCCCTGTCCCTCTGTCCCTCTTTCACCCTTATTTGTCCCTCTTTCAGGACTTTGTCCCTCTTTCTATGTAAATACATATATTTCTATACTAAAAATGTGTTTGATTGACTCTAAACGTTATTCCCAACCTTTAAATTGATATATTACTAATTTTAAAATGTTACTATGAAGGAAAATGAACCAGGATAGGAAGGATCAGTGTGGTTTGAATTATAAAACAACATATTTTTCTTATGAAATATTTATGGTGTGCGTGACTAGAGGCGTGGTGAGGGTGTGGCCAGGGGCATGGCTTAAGTGTCCCCTTTTCTCATCTCAAAAAGTTGGGAGGTATGTTAGTATGACATGGGCGATGATGTCACTCTTCCAAGCAGATGAAATTTGGCCTTGGGCAAAACTGAACATGACCTCCAAATAGCAGCATTAGGTGGCCTTTGTCCCACCTCACGACCCATATAGCAGGTGACAACTGGTGTCCACCACACCTCTGCACCCCCCATAGTGACGCCCCTTTAAGGTGGGAGACTTGGGGACCCCTATAGGCTCTGTGGCCCTGAGTGATTGCTAAGTTTGCCCCATGTAAGTGCCATCCCTGCTCCCAAGGGAATGCATCTAGGATAAAAAATGGTTATTTCAAAAACTGTTTTATTACTATAGCAGAGCGCTCTTCCCTTGCAGCGCTGGGTCCCCGGTTCAGATCCCAGCCAGGGCACTACCTGCACAGAGTTTGTATGTTCTCCCTGCCCCGGCATGGATTTCCTCCTGGCACTCCAGTTTCCTCTCACATCCCAAAAATGTACTGATACGTAAGTTAATTGGCTTCCCCCTAAACTGGCCCTAGACTACGATACATACACTACACAATACAGACATAGACATGCGACTATGGTAGGGATTAGATTGTGAGCTCCTCTGAGGGACAGTTAAGTGACAAGACAATATACTCTGTACAGCGCTGCAGAAGATGTCAGCGCCAGGGCCAGATTACCAACCAGGCAACAAAAGCAGTCGCTTGGGGCCCCATTCAGAGTCAAAGGGGCCCCATCAGCACCTAAACCAGCCCTCGCCATCCTGTCAGCAGTGGCTGGATGGTATAATGGTTAAAGGGACTCTGAGTAGTGCAGTAACTATGGAAACATGCATAGCTATTTTCGCGATTCAAATCGCGGCCACAGCAATTTCGATTGCGAAAATAGCGAAAACTAAAAGGCATAGGGTGGTAGTTTATCTATCATTGGAAAGAGGAGAAAGAGAGCTTCAAAATGATATGCATCTTTCCATAGTTACATTGTATTACACAGGACGACTTTTCTCCAACGTCGGCAGCTCGATTCAGCACAATGCAATGAAATATAAGGAACCCAGGGGGATATAATTACAAACATCATGCTGGTAGGTGTGAGGATGTAATTAATTAGTTGTGGGTATGCTTAAAGGCATACCCACAGGCACTGCTCGGAGTCCCTTTAAGGGCTCTGCCTCTGACACTGGAGACCAGGGTTCGAATCTTGGCTCTGCCTGTTCAGTAAGCCAGCACCTATTCAGTAGGAGACCTTAGGCAAGTCTCTCTAACACTGCTACTGCCTATAGGGCACGTCCTAGTGGCTGCAGCTCTGGCGCTTTGAGTCCGCCAGGAGAAAAGCGCGATATAAATGTTATTTGTCTTCTCTTGTCAAATGATGCCGTGCGCTGCTGATTGTCTTCAGAGCCAGGCTCTCCTCCTAGATCCCCCTCCTGCTACTGTGCGCTCTGCCGCTGCACACTCCTCCCTCCCTTACCACAGAGAACCACAGCTGCAGCAACAATGATAGCAGCAGATGGCAAACGCTCACTCACCTATCCATGATCCAAGCGATAGAGATCCCGTCATCTGAAACCCATCTGTCTCTTCTACAGTGCAGCCGCTCGCTCTGAACTTCCTGATTCTCAAAACAGACAGGAAGTAGGAAGTAGTAATAGTAGTAGTAACAGAGCGGCAGCACTCTAGAGGAGTGTAACGATCTGCTCAGCTGTCTGCACGGGCAGACAGCTGTTTGTCCATTCTTTAGGTCTGAATGCTACAGGTCTCTGGAAAAGAGACCTGTCTTCGCTTTGCAAGTTTCAGAGTTGCTCTGCTGAGGAATTTGCATACACTTGTCATGCAAATTGCCTAGCTGCCTCCTCTGATGGCTTGCAGTATAAATACCATTTTCTCCCAGAATCTCTTGCTGGTCATGATGGTTTGTTCCTGCAAACTCTCCTGGAGTATCAGCCTTGCTGTCGTTTGCTAAGATTATCTTAAAGTAATTCCTTGGGACTGCACTAGGCATCCCTTCTAGTGCAGTCAGGTTGTATTATCTGTATTGCCTTGTTCTGTCTCTCTGTCTCGATTGTCTTATCGCCAGCGGCGGTTGACTGGAAATCGTTCTGTCTGTCTGGGAGTGTAGGCCAGAGCTGCAGTTGCTACTGGCTGCTCCATCTGTCTGGATTGCATTCGCCCTAGTGGTAGTGGCAGTGCTTCCTTCTGTATTCTGCCTTAGGGGTGCTAACCAGAGCAGCGGTTGCTACTGACAGCCCCATCTGTTTGTCTGTTTGGATCGCATCCGCTCTAGCGGTAGCAGCGGTGGTTCCTTCTGTATTCTGCCTTAGGGGTGCTAGCCAGAGCAGCGGGTGCTACTGGTAGCCCCATCTGTCTGTCTTGTCTGTTACAAATGCTTGCTGTAGGCTCGGTGAGGTAACCATTTAGCAAGCGTTCGCTTTCTCTATTTCGTGTTTGTGTTTCATTGGTTAGTTAGGGTGGCACGCTTATCAGTGGGTGCCTAACGCGCGGTGATCGTGTCGTAAACGCGTTCGCTGTTGCGAATGAGTGCGGTGTTCGCGTTTAGCTAGCGTTCGTTATTTTCCTTGATGTTCTGATTGTTCTTGCTTGCTGTGCCTTTTGCTACTCTCGTGTTCTGTCCTGCTCGGTCTTGTGTCTGTTGGCAATCGCCAGTCTTGCGATTGCGTTCGTACTTTGTTTCTGCGGATGTGTGTTCACCGTTGCTGGGTGGCGACTAGATTGGTGGACACACATTCATTCTGTCTCTGTGCTCTTTCTGTACACTTGTGCTCTGTCTAGTTCGGTCTTGTGTCACTATTGGCAATCGCTACTCTTGCGATTGCGTTCCCACTTCGTTTCCGTTGTTGTGTGTTCACCGTCGCTGGGTGGCGACTAGATTGGTGGACACACATACATTCTGTCTCTGTGTTCTCTCTCTTTAAGGGCTATCTTGCCCTGCATTGCTTCAACTCGTACAATTCCCAACTGGCATCTGTGGCCGTGCAGAGGCTCTGCTCGTCTGCACTCCACAGCTCCATCTGCCGGTGGGAATTGCCCTCTACAGGTGCATCGCACCCAAGCTGGGTTCTATCAAATTACATGCTTGTGGAGGATTTCCGCAGTGTCAGCGGCAGCGCGCGTCCTGTGCGCTGACCATGGAAATAGTTCCGCAATCATTACAAGGAAACAGATGGGCTCCGGATGACGGGACCTCTATTGCTTGGATCGCCATAGGTGAATGTGATTCATCTGGTGCTGTCATTCTCCCCCACTGCGGCTGCCTTCTCTGCTGGACTATCGTATTCACTGGGATGGAGGCTGCATGGTGGCTGTCTAGTTTGGGAGGAAATCGGTTGTTCAGTGGTGGGAGTGGTTATGTAATTCTGTCTGGGGAACAGCTTCCGAGTTGGCGGTGTCCAGAGCTTTCTGCTATTGCCAGGCTGGAGATGCAGGGGGAAAGTGCTGCTGCTGTGATATCTGGCGCCCTCTTCACAGGGGTGCCCCAGCCCCTGAGTGCAAATGTCCCAGCCATTCATCTCTCACTCTGCATTTTGCTGCTGCTATTCCCTGCATTGTGCACCCACAGAGGAAAGCGGGCTGTTGCCCATAGCAACCAGTAGCTCGGCTGCCCCAGTGTGTGCAGCTGTGCAGCTGCATCTTCCGATTCTATGATGGGGGGGCCCAAATCAGTTACTTTGCTTAGGACCCCACTTAGCCTTAATCCAGCTCTGGTCAGCGCTATATAAGTACTAAATAAAAAAACAATAATAATTGCACCATTATGAGCTCTTTGCAGTAAATATTGATGTTTTCAGAGGAGATGGATGCTGCACATAGTGTAGTGGGCATTGTATGGAGTCAGACGTGGTGGTGATTGGCTGCTTTCGCTGATATACTTCTGCACAGTTACCAGCGAACTTTAGCTGTCGCCGGATCATTCCTGTTCTAATGAAACAAGGCATTTTATGTTCCACAGATGCCTATATAAACGCTCACAGAGGTTCCCTGTTGCATAATATTGGCAGCAACTCACCCAGCTTCCCTCCTGCTGAAATAAAGAGCAGTTGTATAATGTTTCCTATGTACTTGCTTCCTGTAATTCCCACACCTCGCATGTATGGGGAGAGATGTTTACACAATCCAGCAGCAATCACTGGCAGTCTGTAGGGGAGAGAGAGTCTCGAGCTGCCAGTAATTGTGCATAAGGCCAGTTTTCTTGTCTTTCTGTGTGCTGCGTGAGCTAGGATTGGTTGTACTCCGTAAACCAGAGATAGTTTAATCACCTCCGAATTATAAAATATTACAGAGATTAAACTTTACTGGTATGATAGACGGGCAGCAGGGCTCTCTTCCCTATTGTTTCCTGAAATGACTGTATGCTTTGTTAGACACTGTCTGTAATATTTACTTACACATTTATGTTGTGTGAAAGGAATGTTACCTTTCAGCCTATCGCATTGTTAGGCCGGTTCACATTAGCGTTTTTTCGCGGATCCGGCCTTACGGATCCAGCCATCTGGATCCGGGAAAACTGTGCTGTAAAACGTCCGTTTTCCATCGGCTCCAATTGTGCTGAAAAACCTTCCGTTTCCGGTCCGCTGGGCAACATGGTCCGCAAAATTAGGGCCTGCAGCATTTTTTGTCTATTCAGCGGAACGGAAATCGGAACCGTACGGCTGGATCCGCAGCTAAAAGCGAATGTGAACCGGGTCTTACTGGGCAGCGTTTATATACAATGCCAATTGGTGCCGCCCATTTTCTCGTCATGTCCGCCAGCACTAAAGATGAAACAAGAAGAACAAATTACACAGTGATTATCATCTCTTGATCTAGCCTCTGTTTTTTGACTTCTCATTTATGTAGTGTCTTGATTTTTTTTTCTCCCCACAACAATCTTTTGGTAAGGTTCCTTTTTGCCCCCTCAGTATTATGCAGCTATTGTGAGAGTGGACTGTCAGGAACCGGCCCGCGGCACGCCTGCGTATACGGTTCCCGACTGCGGGTTTGACCAGATTGAGAGGGGAAGCAGCCTTAGTCAAGCTAAAACAAGGCTGGGACCCCTCAGAACACCTCTCACTGCCACCACTAGCGGTTCGCTAGACACTTCCACTCTGCTGTCGAGTCCTCAGCGCGCACTCCGCGTTTTCGTATTTGGGTCAGCTTTGCGCTTAGGCCAAATACGGGAACGCCACGCACCCACACACACACACACACACACAGTTGCAATCTTACTCTGTCGTGAAGCAAAGACCCACTAACAGTCATTCCGAACGATACTGTTAGCCACTCTGCTGTCGCTACTCGCACTGGCGTTGTTCGTACGTTGGGTCAGCTGCGCGCTTAGGCCAACGTATGACAAACGCCCCCACACACAATGCAATTACAATTTCATACGGTAGTGTTGCTCAAGCGTACAATTAGGCATGAAACTTATACACGGTTACACTTCAGTCTCTTCTAGGCTATGAGTGTTAGTTTAGTACGGCAGAAGTCAAGCTTATTAAATTATAATTTAATATTCTAGAAAAACATAGAACAATGCAGAACTTAATATATACAAAAAGTAAAGTAAAAATGTTACAAGATAAAAGTTACAAAAATAAGAGGTTACAAAGATACCACACACGGATATTTGCGTAAAAATAAACGGGGGAAAAAAGAACGTTACCAGCTTAGGTTAGAACGTTGTTTGACGGGAGGACGCCGTTTCGACCAGGAGTCGCGATCCTCCCTAGCTATTCGCTACCTCCGAGAGAAGATCCCGGTGGCTGTCCTGGGCCACCTTAAATAGTCCGAAGTGTCCCCTGGGGCATTTAATGTCCAGCCCCCAGGAACTAATGCAGTTTCCACGTTTGTGACATCACCGAACGCTTGTCATAATCCTTCTTGTGATATGCACTTCAAAGGGGGTTCCTGTTTTAGCTTCTTGAAGTTTGGCAGGATACAATCTCACCCATTGAACTCTGCAGACATCAAAAAGCTTCCTCCACATTATTTCCTTGGTTAAAGTGTATTTTAGCACATCCATGAAAAGATCGAATTTTGGTTACAGGTAGCAGTTGGCCTGTAATCCTGTTTACACTTACAGATTTCAAAGCAATTCCACTTCCGTTTTTAAAGTCTGTAGAAATTTCCAACCCCTTCAGGTGTCCGCTTCCCATCCCCAACACTCTGGCAGGCTTGCTTTGTATGATGGGACAATGGCTGATTCCAGTTCAAAAGCCATGCCGACCAGCCTATTCTTCCTCAATTGGCCGCTAATTAGCAGTACACACAGTTTCCCCGGCTGGACAATGAGGGCAGAGGTAATGTACATTTACATGCAGACTTACATTATCCTTCAGATTACTCTGGCCAGGTGGCCAATTACTACCAAGCACAATACACATCTGAGGTTTTACCCAGTAGACAGAAAAAAGACAGAAATATGTTCCGTTATTATCCTTAACATTATCAGCACCCCAATATATCACCACATGGACAGACAGGCACCCATGGGAGCTGTACAGCATTAGGTAATGGGGGGAAACACAGGTGTAAAATATACTCACACTTTAAAGGATACCCAAAGTGGCATGTGACATGATGAGATAGACATGTGTATGTATAGTGCCCAGCACACAAATAACTAGGCTGTGTTCCTTTTTTCTTTCTCTGCCTGAAAAAGTTAAATATCAAGTATGTAAGTGGCTGACTCAGTCCTGACTCAGACAGGAAGTGACTACAGCATGACCCTCACAGATAAGAAATTCCTCTTTTTATCTCTCTCTTGCTCTCAGAAGCCATTTTCTGCTAGGAAAGTTTTTTATAGTTGGAATTTCTTATCAATGAGGGTCACACTGTAATCACTTCCTGTCTGAGTCAGGACTGAGTCAGCCACTTACATACCTGATATGTAACTCTTTCAGGCAGAGAGAGAAAAAAAGGAACACAGCCTAGTTATCTGTGTGCTTGGCACTGTACATACACATGTCTATCTCATCATGTCACATGTCACTTCGGGTATCCTTTAAGGGTTGCCAATATCAGGTAAGCACTATACAGGCTCCCTTGACATACAGTATTGTGCGGTATGATTTGCGCGCAGCATAGGACCTTTATATGGTGTTTGGTCTCTGTGGCAGACTGCGCCAACAGGAAAACTGCAGTGACCACATCCCCCGACTGTCTTACCCAGTGACGCCAAGATGTCAGAATTGTCTTACCGCTCAGCTATGAGTCCACTACCGGACAGGAAGTGTGTCACCTGATCCCCACCACATCTTTAAAAATGTTTGCGTTGCAATTGACTTCTATTGCATTGTGTAGTTTGCGCACTATGCGGCAGTGTGCTACAGCAGAGGGAGAGAAATCTTTATTTTTGTTCCTTTTCTGAAGTTTATCTTTTCTTTAGTTTGTCTATATTAACAAAGAATGCTGTCCTGTCTTGTTTTAGACTTTCTGTAACATGTTATGTATTCAAGATATGGCTCATTTGTTTTTATGTTATACGTTGTGCACAAACACTCAGTATATTAATTAACACTTATTTATTTGATAAAAGACACTCAATAACACAGAATGAATAATCAGTGACTCCAGTAATACAGCAGCAATAGGTAGGCTGTACTCCTAGGCAATGCTGAAGATATCGGGTACAATGTAGTCTTCATGTGTGCCGTCAATCAGCCCTTCTCCATTGTTGTGTGCGAACCAGCAGGCCACCTTCCCACCATTCCTGGGGTCTCTCCGGTAATCTCTCTGTACTCCCCTACAATACAACAACGCAGCATGTTATATAAGCCAGGATATGGAAATAACATTTACCAAAGTCAGCCTAGCTGTCATTTATCCACACCTCCCAACCGTCCCGATTTCACCGGGACTGTCCCGGGTGAGTAGGTATGATCCCGTGACTCATGCAGTCTCTCCTGTGTCCTCTGTCCTGGCGCCATTCTGTGTTTCCCCCGGGCCAGTATAAATGTAGAGTATCACATCGACGCTCTCACCTCCCCGCTGGATTCCAGCAATGTGTACCCATTCTGTCTACTCTCCTCTCCCCTAGTGACGGTTTCTCCTACATTGCGTAATTGCACAAAATGTGTGGAGAGTCGGGCACTAGAGCGTTCAGTGAGGGTGAGAGGAAGACGCACATTGCTGGACTCCAGGAGAGAGGAGAGAGCAGGACAGCTTCCATCTGCTCTATATTACTCTACATTTATAAAGGGTTGGGAGCACAGAACAGGCCGACACACCACCAGGTGAGCTGTAATGGGGAAGAGAATGGGGTTTAGCCCTAGACCACCAGGGAAGCTGTAATTGTAAGGGGGTGTGTCCCTGCATACACCTGTCTGACACTACAGCTGTCACCACGCCTGCTTACACCGCTCTGATGCTATTGCTGTACCCTCCCCCGCTTAAATCACTCTGACACTGCGGCTGCACTCTCTCATGCTTACACCTCTCTGATGCTGCTGTTGTCCCCTCCCCTTTCCTCCACCTCTCTGATGCTGTTCCCTTCCTTGCTTACACCTCTCTGATGCTGCTGCTGTTCCCTCCCCTGCTTACACCTCTCTCAACTGTGGCTGTCCCCTCCCCAGCTTACATCGCTCTGACACTACAGCTGTACCCTCCTCTGCTTATAGCTCTCTGATGCTTTAGCTGTGCTCTCCTCAGCTTACACCTCTCTGACACTGCGGCTTTCCCCTCCCCTACATACATCTCTCTGACACTGCAGCTGTCACCTCCCTTGCTTACACCTATCTGACACTGCAGCTGTCACCTCCCCTGCTTACACCTCTCTGACACTGCGGCTGTCCCCTCCCCTGCTTACACCTCTCTGATACTGCAGGTGTCCCCTCCCTTGCTTACACCTCTCTGACACTGCAGCTGCCCCCTCCTCTGCTTACACCTCTCTGACACTGCAGCTGTCCCCTCCCTTGCTTACACCTCTCTGACACTGCAGCTGTCACCTCCCCTGCTTACATCTTTCTGATGCTGTTGTTGTACCCTACCCACTTACATTGCTCTGACACTGTGGCTGTACCCTCCCCTGTTTACACCTCTCTGATGCTGTGGCTGTGCTCTTCCCTGCTTACACCTCTCTGACACTGCTGCTGCCCCATCCCCTGCTTTCACCTTTCAGACACTGTGGCTGTCCCCTTCCCTGCTTACACCTCTGTGACACTGTGGCTGTTCCCTCCCCAGCTTATACCTCTCTGACACTGCAGCTGCCCCCTCCCCTGCTTACACCTCTCTGACACTGCGGCTGTGACCTCCCCTGCTTACACCTCTCTGACACTGCAGTTGTACCCTCCCCTGCTTACACCTCTCTGACACTGCAGCTGTCCCCTCCCCTGCTTACACCTCTCTGACACTGCAGCTGTCCCCTTCCCTGCTTACACCTCTGTGACACTGTGGCTGTTCCCTCCCCAGCTTATACCTCTCTGACACTGCAGCTGCCCCCTCCCCTGCTTACACCTCTGTGACACTGTGGCTGTTCCCTCCCCTGCTTACACCTCTCGGACACTGCGGCTGTGACCTCCCCTGCTTACATTGCTCTGACACTGCGGCTGTCCCCTTCCCGCTTATCCCTCTCTGGGCTGGTGCACACCTAGGGCTTGATTCACTAAACTTAATGTTTCTCTTTGGGATGGATCACACCAGAGCAACGTGATTTTTCACAAAAAGCAAACGCGGGTCCTGCAGAATTTCTGAGGAGATTCAGCCTCAATGTTAAGTATAGGAAAGTGGAAAATCAATCTGAAAAGTGCTAGATCAGAGCGATTTTCCAAGTAATTTTGTTACAAAGCCAGAACACTAGCAGTTGTACTGTACCTAAAAAAAAACACCAAAAACTACACAAAAACGCTCCAGAAATCGCTAGGTATAAATAGAAAATCGCTAGGCACAAGCCTAGAATCAACTTGAAAAATCACTTCTAAAAGCACTGAGCGTTTTCGATTATGCTAGCCCTTTTAGGTGTACACCGGCACTCTGACACTGCGGCTGTTCCCTCCTCTGCTTATGCCTCTCTGACACTGTGGCTGTCCCCTCCCCTGCTTACACCTCTCTGACACTGCGGCTGTTCCCTCCTCTGCTTATGCCTCTCTGACACTGTGGCTGTCCCCTCCCCTGCTTACACCTCTCTGACACTGCAGCTGTCCCCTCCCCTGCTTACACCTCTCTGACACTGCAGCTGTCCCCTCCCCTGCTTACACCTCTCTGATACTGCAGTTGTTCCCTCCCCTGCTTACACCTCTCTGCCACTGCAGCTGTCCCCTCCCCTGCTTACACCTCTCTGATACTGCGGTTGTCCCCTCCCCTGCTTACACCTCTCTGACACTGCAGCTGTACCCTCCCCTGCTTATGCCTCTCTGACACTGCGGCTGTTCCCTCCCCTGCTTACACCTCTCTGCCACTGCGGCTGACCTTGGCAAGTTTTGGTGCTAGTCTTTCCTTACCTTGTCACTGTAAGCAGCCTATTTTTCACCTTCATTGTGGCATCCGGCTCCTCAGCATTTTTGGTTTTGCGAATATTGGAAATTTCATAATCAATTCCATGGAAAAACTGGCCTGGAAAGTAAGTTCAGAACTGTTATATAAAGTTATGCAGGTGTGTGGTGCAAATGTCTTCTTCAGTACTTTACACTTTTAGATTTCTGTGCCAGATTTCAATGCGAACCTGTCACCATACAAATATAGATGTCATTAATGATGACTTGTAGTTAGAAGCTGCTGGTGCCCTGGCTGTCGTGTTCATCCAATGGCTTGCGTAATGGGGAGTCAGGGACTGTGAATTGCTGAAAAGTCAGTCAGACAGTTGTGTGATCTCCGTGTCATGCAGGAAGGAAGTCCTGGACTTTATTTGCTGCGGATGCTGCATGTAGCTGCTGTCACACCGCCACTAAGCTGCATGCAGCTGCTGTCCCACTGCCATTATTCACTTATGTGGTTGAAGATGATATATCTAGATCTCGCAGGACTTCAGTTCCTGCAAAGGGACCTAGATATTCGTCTATTTCGGTGTATGACTGCCAATCGCTCCCAGCGCGCTCTCGTTGCTGCCTGTTGGAGGGGAGATAAATGAATGCAGTTCCCATTCTTAATCTAAGACACCGTGCCAATGATTGCCAGCATCAATGAGATGGTCATTGTAACAAAGTAACATGTCCACGCATTACTTCCTGTTCACGTACTTATAGTACACGAGTAGGAAATAATGTGCGAGGACATCTTCTGGCAAAATAGTAAAATTACACCTACATACATTTACAGTATGTTAATAAAAAGACCCACACATACATTTCAAATTAACCCCTTACTTCCCACACTCTCCCATAGTTACCTAAATACATTTTATGGATACATAAAAAATGACAATTAAAAAAAATACATAAATAGTTACCTTAGGGACTTAATTTTTTTAATATGTATGTCAAAAGGGTATATTACTGTTATTTATGAAATTATGGGTCGGTAATTAGTCATGGACACAAAATTGAAAAAATGCACCTTTATTTCCAAATAAAATATTGGCGCCCAACATTGTACTAGGGAAATATTTTAACTGTTTTAATAACCAGGACCAACGGGCAAATACGTGTGGGTTTTAATTATGGTAGCATCTATTATTTTAAAACTATACTGACCGAAAACTGAGAAATAATGAATTTTTTCCAGTTTTTTTCTTATTTTCCTGTTAAAATGCATTTGGAATAAAATAATTCTTAGCAAAAAGTACCCCCCAAAGAAAGGCTGATTGGTGGTGAAAAAAACAAGATGTAGATCGTTTCGTCATTTTACCTTTACATGTTTTCTTTGAATTTTATTAAATGAATATGTTTAAAAACTACAATAACTTTTTGAATCATTTTCGTATAATTGCAAAATTATAGACCGTAATTACAAAATTAATTACAAATTTGCCAGAAATTTCGCAAAGTAATTTGGCATCCTAGTTGCGAATTTTGATGCAAAATGACAATTATGCAAAATTTGAGCTCAATACTAATGCTAATTTTATGTAATTTCCTCCAGCTTGGCAATGGACCAATAAACTACAGCCCCTGTTTAACTCTCTAGTAAGGCCACATGTGGAATATGGAATTCAGTTCTGGGCACCACATTACAGGAAAGATATTGCAGTTTTAGAGCAGGTGCAGAGACCAGCAACAAAATTGATACGTGGGATGGAAGGTCTCACTTACCAAGAAAGGTTAGACAAACTGGGTTTATTTAGTCTAGAGAAAAGACGCCTTAGAGGGGATCTAATTAACATGTATAAATACATCAGAGGGCAATATAAAAGCTTGGCGGATGAGCTTTTTGTCTCTAGGCCTTCTCAAAGGACTAGAGGACATGATCTGCGCATAGAGGAAAAGTGTTTTAGCCATTTATTTAGGAAAGGGTTCTTTACAGTAAGAGTGATTAAGATATGGAATGCATTGCCACAGTAAGTAGTTATGGCAAATTCTATACCTGCATTTAAAGGGGGCTTAGATGCTTTTCTTGCGTTGAAAGACATCCATGGCTACAATTACTAGGTAATGCCCAATGATGTTGATCCAGGGATTTTATCTGATTGCCATCTGTAGTCGGGATGGAATTTTTTCCCTTTTGGGGCTAATTGGACAATGCCTTGTAAGGGCTCGTTTCCACTATTGCGGTGCAGAATCGCCTGGATTCCACCGCTGTTGAAATTCCATGAATTAGCATGCGGATGCGAATTTGTGCGCGTCTTTTGCCGCGAATTCGCATGCGAATTCGCATAGGTGAGGGTATATGCGAAATTAACCATGTCACTGCCTGTTTGAATTACATTGGTACCTATGCGAATTCGCATGCGAATTCGCATGCGAATTCGCATGAAAATTCGCATACCATAGCCGCATGCGAATTTCCTATTAAATACATTAGCGGCGATTCGCATGCATTCCACTCGCAGGCGAATTCGTTGGCTCTTTTGTGCGTTTTTTTACCGCTGAAAAAAACGCACCTCAACAACGCTACAGTGGAAACAGGCCCATCCACTTGCATTACATGTGCGAATCTGCATGCGTTGGACGCATGCAGATTCGCGATAGTGGAAACGAGCCCTAAGGGTTTTTCGCCTTCCTCTGGATCAACAGGGATATGTGAGGGAGCAGGCTGGTGTTGGAGTTGTGCTTTGTTCTCTGGTTGAACTCGATGGACGTATGTCTTTTTTCAACCCAAATAACTATGTAACTAATTATCTGATTGGTCCATTTCCCAGCAGAATAGCGGTACTCTCCGAGGATAGCACGTTCTCCGAGGAGCTGGCAAAGTACTAATAATGAAAGAATTAAAGAAGTATGGCTAAACCTTACCAGAGTAGCTGCGCTTTGAGTCCTATGGGAGAAAAGCGCTTTACAAATGTTATTGTATTGTAAGGTACTAACAGCACAAATGACTGAATAGTTTAACTAGACCTTGCCAGAGGAGCTGGTAAGGTACTAACAGCACAAATGACGGAATAGTTTAACTAGACCTTGCCAGAGGAGGTGGTAAGGAACTAACAGCACAAATGACTGAATAGTTTAACTAGACCTTGCCAGGAGCTGGTAAGGTACTATCAGTCACTGGAGCTATGCAAGTAAGTCTGAACCTCACCAGAGGGGCTGGTAGGTTCTAGAGATGTTGCGAACTGTTCGCTCGGCGAACATCTCTGGGGCTTTTACTACTTCCAGGTCGCTCTGACCCGGAATAGTACGCCTGCGCTGCCCGGCGAAGCGCGTCCTAGATCGCGCTCCTGTTGCCGGGCACTCTCTGCGCATGTGCGTGACGTCGTTCATGACGTCACGCACATGCGCAGAGAGTGCCCGGCAACAGGAGCGCGATCTAGGACGCGCTTTGCCGGGCAGCGCAGGCGTCAGAGCGACCCGGAAGTAGTAAATGCCCCATGTATTCAGAGATGTTCGCCGGCGAACGGTTCGGGAACCGTTCGCTACATCTCTAGTAGGTTCTAATAGCTAGCGCCCCTTACCAGTGGCTAGGGCCCACTGGTGAGTAGAGTAGTCAGACAGGCAAGGTTCGATAACAGGCAGGCAGAGATAGTACAAAATCGGCAGGCGAGAGAGTAGTTAATATCAGGCAGAGGTTCAGCAACTTAAATCAGAAAGGCAGAGGTACAGAATCATTTAGCAATAGCAAGGTCAGACGGTAGCCAGAATCATACACAGGTTATTAGAATCCAATGTAATAATAACTAACTATAGATAGATGTATATCACAAACACTGCATATACATCTATCATCAACAGGAACCTCAGTAGGTCTGAGCGCTAACACTAGTGTATTCGCAACAGCAGACCAGTTGCCAATGATCTGTGAAGGCTTAAGAAGCCGAGGAAAGCCCAGCGCCATGCAATCAGCCAATCCAAGCGGCGAGAGTCACTCTTGACATCAGCTGACCGGCAGGTCAGCTGACGCGCCTTCTTCCAGCATAAAGGTCCTGTCTCTGCGCGCGCCCGCGCGATACACAGACCCTATGAGCAAGAGACAATGCCGTTCCCGGTGTGCTGGACGCCGCCGGGACGGATAAGGCCTGTGAACAGGGAACAAAGGTGGCTGTGGGTATAGCCTGCGTATCCGCAGCCGCCATAGTTTCAGATGTTACAGTACCCCCCCCTCTAGACGTGGACTCCGGACATGATCCACCTGGCCTATCAGGGTGCAATCTATGAAACTCCTCCCTGAGTTTCTGCATGCATGCGAGAAAGTGGTACCCAAGATCTCTCCTCTGCACCATACCCTCTCCAGTGGGTACTGTATGGAGTTATGCACCACCCGAAAATCCAAGATCTGCTCTATCTCGTACTCTGCTTCTCCATCAATCACCACTTGGGGGGGAGAGGAATCCACATGCACAGCAGGTTTCAAGAATGATACATGAAACGTTCTACCACCCCTGAAGCTGGGTGGGAGCGAGACAACATAGGTAACATTGTTGACCCTTTTGGTCACAGGGTATGGCCCTATGAATTTGGGACCCAATTTAATACCAATTTGAGCCGGAAAATACTACTTCTACTTACACAACAGATGTATTGTGCTATCCACATACTGATTCCTGTGAATTTTATAAAGGAAAAGCAGAGAATCCTATTGTAGGCAGTGGCCATATTGCCAAGCTAATGCTGACATCATATCCTCCCTGACTCTTGTTTCCCCCCCTCCCTTCTCTTGCTAAGAAAAACAAAAATTTGCTTTCCTAAAACAGAAAGAATTTGTGATAATTCCGGTTGGAGTGAGCTCGAGATGTCTCCCAGAGCACCACTGCTGAATATATGCAAATTAACCATTGTACCCTTAGAAGCTAAACACACCTCCAGAACCGCTGGAATGCAATGATGTGTCAGCTTGTTCATTTGTACAGAGCCATAATAATCCAACATGCATACAGACTGTTTGGATTGTTTGATCCTCATCAGTGCATGGCATGGATTAAATTGGCTCTATGCAATAGGGCTTGTAACACCGAGAGGTACAGACTAACCAGCAAGCTCATGGTGACTCAGAACTCATTGGAGTGTGTAAGGGACTACAATGGTCCTAAAAGCCCCCTTCTCTTGCTCATTGTGTATTCATTAGCTGCCCTCCTCCCAGAGTCTTTTTTTATTTACACATCCAATCACTGAGTCACCTCAGCCTTGCTTGTAAACACAAGTGATCAGCTAGGCAGGGAAATAAACTGGAAGAGGAGGAATATATTATAGATAAAAAGAACTCCCAGCATTC
The DNA here is from genome assembly GCF_040937935.1 of Hyperolius riggenbachi. Taxonomy (NCBI): domain Eukaryota; kingdom Metazoa; phylum Chordata; class Amphibia; order Anura; family Hyperoliidae; genus Hyperolius; species Hyperolius riggenbachi. The sequence continues at coordinate 8,127,902 of NC_090654.1, forward strand.
AAAAGAACTCCCAGCATTCAACTCTTTGGCACTAGGGCCAGTGCTCCTAAAGTATGTGATAACCCCAAACCATAACAGCAGAAAAAGTTTTGAATGCAGGATTAGCATCTTTATTATTATTAATATTATTTATTGTATTTATAAAGCGCCAACATATTACGCAGCGCTGGACATTAATTTAGGTTACAGACAATATTTAGGGGTGACAAACAGCAATATGACAATACAGGAATACAAGAAAACCAGATCACGCAGCACAGTATGAGTACCAGGTAATGCTTAGTCAGTCACTGGATGGGAGCATGGAGATCACACAGCACAGTATGAGTACAAGGTAATGCTTAGTCACTGGATGGAGCATGGAGATCACACAGCACAGTATGAGTACAAGGTAATGCTTAGTCACTGGATGGGGCATGGAGATCACACAGCACAGTATGAGTACAAGGTAATGCTTAGTCACTGGATGGAGCATGGAGATCACACAGCACAGTATGAGTACAAGGTAATGCTTAGTCACTGGAGGGGAGCATGGAGATCACACAGCACAGTATGAGTACAAGGTAATGCTTAGTCACTGGAGGGGAGCATGGAGATCACGCAGCACAGTATGAGTACAAGGTAATGCTTAGTCACTGGATGGAGCATGGAGATCACACAGCACAGTATGAGTACAAGGTAATGCTTAGTCACTGGATGCAGCATGGAGATCACACAGCACAGTATGAGTACAAGGTAATGCTTAGTCACTGGATGGAGCATGGAGATCACACAGCACAGTATGAGTACAAGGTAATGCTTAGTCACTGGATGGAGCATGGAGATCACACAGCACAGTATGAGTACAAGGTAATGCTTAGTCACTGGATGGGAGCATGGAGATCACACAGCACAGTATGAGTACAGGGTAATGCTTAGTCACTGGATGGGAGCATGGAGATCACACAGCACAGTATGAGTACAAGGTAATGCTTAGTCAGTCACTGGAGGGGAGCATGGAGATTAGGCAAGTTAGGTTCACTCAAATGCATAGCATGGGTGCACAGTAATGGAAGTGCATGATCAGGTAGGACACAAAAGGAGGAGGACCCTGCCCAAAAGGCTTACAATCTAGAGGGAGAGGTAGGGACACGAGAGGTAGGGGACCAGAGTTCAGCTGTGGGTTTAGAGCAATTGTGAGGGGTGGGTAGGCCAGAGTGAAAAGGTGAGTTTTGAAGGCCTTCTTGAAGGTGTTGAAGGAGGGGGCTGCTCTAATGGGTGGAGGTAGGGAGATCCATAGTGTTGGAGCGGCTCTTGAGAAGTCTTGGAGGCGTGCATGGGACTGGGTGATGCGAGGGACGGTCAGGCGAAGTTCATTGGAGGAGCGGAGTGAGCGGCTAGGTGTGTATCTCTGAGTAAGATCAGAAATGTAGGTTGGACAGGTTTTGTGGACGGATTTGTAGGTCAGACACAATATCTTGAATATGATTCTGGACTGGATAGGAAGCCAGTGGAGGGATTCACGGAGGAGATCCGCCGTGGTGGAGTGATGGGAGCAGTGGATAATTCTGGCTGCCGCATTCATGATGGACTGCAGTGGGGCTATTCGGGTCATAGGGAGACCAGACAGAAGGGCATTGCAGTAGTCGAGGCGGGAAATTATGAGGGCAGGGATGAGGAGTTTGGTGGTGGCAGAGGTCAGGAAAGGGCGAAATCTTACAGATGTTACGAAGGTGAAAGCTGCAGGACTTTGTGAGGTTTTGAATGTAGGGAGTGAAGGAGAGTGCGGAGTCCAGGGTGACACAGAGACAGCGGGCTTGAGAGGTAGGGCGAATGGTAGTGTGGTAGTGTAGTGTGGTAGTGTGGTTAACAGTGACTTGCACATCCGGGAGGTCCAGGGATGACTGGGGTGGGAAGATCATCAATTCCGTTTTGTCTAGATTTAGTTTCAGGAACCAAGCGGACATCCAGGAGGCGATGGCAGATAGGCAGGAGGAGACCTTGTCCATGGTAGTGGTGGATATGTCAGGGGTGTGGAGGTATGCAGATTTGGGTGTCATCTGCATACAGATGATAGTTAAAACCCATGGAGGAGATAACCTTGCCAATGGAGGATGTGTATAGGGAGAACAGTAGGGGGCCAAGGACCGAGCCTTGGGGGACTCCCACTGAGGGGTGGTTGGGGGTGGATGAGGACTCATTGAAGGAGGTCGTGAAGGAGCGGTTGGAGAGGTAGGATGAAAGCCAGGTCAGGGCGAGATCGTAAATGCCCATGGATTGGAGGGACTGGAGGAGTAGGGGATGATCTACTGTATTAAAAGCTGCTGAAAGGTCAAGGAGGAGGAGAATGGAGTATTTACCTTCAGCTTTAGCTAAGGCAAGGTCATTGACCACTTTGGTAAGAGATGTTTCGGTTGAGTGGGCAGGCCGAAATCCAGATTGCAGTGGGTCTAGTAGTGAGTTGGCATTGAGGTACTGGGTCAGGCGTTTGTGAACCAGACGCTCAAGGAATTTTGAGGCGAAGGGGAGGAGGGAGATCGGGCGGTAGTTGGAGGGTAGCGAGGGGTCGAGGGAGGGTTTCTTGAGCAGGGGCAGTACTGTGGCCTGCTTGAAGTCTGAGGGGAAGGTGCCTGTGGATAGGGAGAGGTTAAACAGGGTAGTGAGGACTGGGGCCAGATCCGTGAAGTGAGGTTGAAGTAGATCAGAACGGAAAGGTTCAAGGGGGGAGGTAGTGGTATGGTAAGTCTGCAGTAGGTGGTTGACTTCCTCAGTGGTAGTAGGAGTGAAGGAGGCGAGGGGAGGATAGGGTGGAGGAGGAGTTGGTTGTGAGCGGGTGGGAGGTGAAGATTGAAGATTGTATATTTCCTGACGGATGGAGACTATTTTGTTGGTGAAGTGGGTGGCTAAATCTGTGGCAGAGAGGGAGGAAACAGAAGGTGTGGGGGGGGTGGGTTTAGGCAGGGAGTTGAAGGTGCCAAAAAGACGCCGGGGATTGGAAGCTTGTGCTCCGATGAGCTTGGTAAAGTATTCCTGCTTCGCATGAGTAAGAACAGTGTGGAACTGCAGCAGGTTAGGCTTGTACTGTAAGAAATCCTGGTTTAGTCAAGTTTTCCTCCATTTTCGTTCATTCGCACGTGTTTCCCTCTGGAGGTTGCGAGTATGGGTAGTGCGCCAGGGCTGGGGGTTAGGGGGTCGGTTGCGGTGGAATATTGGTGGAGCAGCTTTCTCTAGGGCTGATGAGAGAGTTTGGTGATACTGAGCTGCAGCAACATTAGGACAGGTTAGGGTGGGGAGAGTGGAGGAGAGGCCATGGAGGGAGTCAGCAAGGACGCCAGGGTTGAGCTTGCGTAGGTCCCGCTGCCATCGACCAGGTGGGTGGGCGGGTAGTTTGGAGGTGCCTTCCGTGAGGAGGTTGAAGGTGAGAAGGTAATGGTCTGAGGGTGGAAATGGTGCGATGTCGAGGTCTGCAATGGTGGTGGATTTAGTGAATATAAGGTCGAGAGTGTGACGTGCAGTGAGAGTGGGGGCGTTGGTGTGTTGTACTAGGCCATGTGAGTTGGCTATGGTGAGTAGCCGGGTCACAACAGAGTTCTTGGGTTCATTGATGGGAATATTGAAATCCCAGAGGATGATGGTGGGGAGGTCAGAGGAGAGGATGTGTGGGAGCCAGGAGGAAAGGTTATCGAGAAATTGTCATGTGGAGCCCGGAGGGCGGTATAAGACTGCAACAATGACTGGGAGGGGATTCTAGAGGTGGATAGTGTGGGCCTCAATGATGTGAATTGTAGGGAGGAAGGTGGAGTGAGGACACGGAATGTGCAGGATGGGGAGAGGAGCAGACCCACCCCTCCCCCTGGCCTGTTGACTGGTCTGGGGGTGTGACTGAGGTGAAGCCCCCCCGTAGGAGAGGGTGAGTCAGAGGGGGTGAGCCATGTCTCAGTGAGTGCAAGGATGGTGAGGGATTTGGAGAGGAAGAGGTCGTGGACTGCTGTAAGTTTGTTGCGGACGGATCTGGCATTCCAGAGACCGCAGGGTAGGGGGAGTATGTGTTTGTGGGTGGGATGGATGGAAATAAGGTTGGAGCGAGGATGGGTGTTGAGGTTATTTGTGGACAGAGGGCTGTGAAGTGTATGGAGCAGGTCAGCAGGGGATCCTTGTCTGGCAGCAGGCTGTGGCCCAGGATTGGGTGATACATCACCAGCAGCAAGTAAGAGTAGGAGGGAAAGAGTGAGCAAATGTGAATGGGATTTAAATGTTTGTGAGGTTTTTGAGCTGCTGGAGGGAGAGAGAGATTTCAGGAGAGCTAACAGTTCATGAGAAGCTGAGTAAGGTGAGGAAAGCAGAGCAGGTGAAATGAATATGGAGTGAGGTACACTGGGAGGATGCATATTGCAATGCAACTTGTAGATATTTGCAGAAAGGCAGAACATAAGAAAAAGTGCAGTAAACATGGTAAGTGTCAATGATTATCATGAGGAAATTTCCAACCCCTAAACAGTTTATATGAGTATGCCGTTAGTGCAAGCAAACCTGTGTACATAAAGAGTCTACTTGGAAGTGCAACATATGTCCAGCAGTGGCATTTTGAGCAACAGCATTGGAGGCAGTTGTGGATGCAGAGTAGTAGTTTCCAGCAGAGTCCTGTGGCTGGTGAATCCTGTTTGAATTCTTGGTAAATTCTTGGTAAGTTGTTGCAAAGCACTTTGTAATAAATGGCACTTAGGAATTAAATGGCAGCAAATGACCTAGGCCACAAGTGACCTTCTTGCAGGGTTTAAATAGGTATGATAGCTGCCATGGCTGAAATGGAAGTGATTCTCTATTAGAAATTGAGAAAACAGTTCAGCTGGGGATGGGAGTGGCTACCACAAAACAGGCCTGTAATAAATAATTGGTGGTCACTGGGCTGGAACACAAGGATTCACAGGATGTAATATGGGAATTTACAAACATTCCTGAACTACTTACATTTATATTAAACAATCTTAGTAGCAATGTATGCAGCAAGCATACCAATTAAACGTGAAGATAATGATTGCAGTCACAAATTGTAAGGCAGACTGTTGCAAGGAATCAGCAAGCGTACCAATTAAACGTGAAGATAATGATTGCAGTCACAAACTGTAAGGCAGACTTTTGCAAGGAATCAGCAAGCGTACCAATTAAACGTGAAGATAATGATTGCAGTCACAAATTGTAAGACAGACTTTTGAAAGGAATCAGCAAGCGTACCAATTAAACGTGAAGATAATGATTGCAGTCACAAATTGTAAGGCAGACTTTTGCAAGGAATCAGCAAGCGTACCAATTAAACGTGAAGATAATGATTGCAGTCACAAATGGTAAGGCAGACTTTTGCAAGGAATCAGCAAGCGTACCAATTAAACGTGAAGATAATGATTGCAGTTACAAATTGTAAGGCAGACTTTTGCAAGGAATCAGCAAGCGTATCAATTAAACGTGAAGATAATGATTGCAGTCACAAATTGTAAGGAAGACTTTTGCAAGGAAGCAGCAAGCATACCAATTAAACGTGAAGATAATGATTGGAGTCACAAATTGTAAGGCAGACTTTAGCAAGGAATCAGCAAGCGTACCAATTAAACGTGAAGATAATGATTGCAGTCACAAATTGTAAGGCAGACTTTTGCAAGGAATCAGCAAGCGTACCAATTAAACGTGAAGATAATGATTGCAGTCACAAATTGTAAGGCAGACTTTTGCAAGGAATCAGCAAGCGTACCAATTAAACGTGAAGATAATGATTGCAGTTACAAATTGTAAGGCAGACTTTTGCAAAGAATCAACAAGCGTACCAATTAAACATAAAGATAATGATTGCAGTCCAAATCCAAATCCAAAAAAGCTTTATTGGCAGGACCAAATACATTTAGCATTGCCAAAGCAAAACAAAGAATTAACATGGGAGGGGGGATTGTGGGAATAAGGGAAGGGTATAGGAGGTTGGGGTATATATTCCATAGGTGTGTGGAGGATGTAAGGGACAGTATGGGGGACTGGGATATACAGTCCATAGGGGGTATTGGGGGTGTACAGTCCATGTGGTATCATGTTCCTCTCAGTTGGTGGCAGGCAGTGACATATTGGGCAGCTATTTGCACAGTTTTTTCCTCTTCCCCCAGTAGGATGTAGAGTTTCCTCTCCTCATCTGTGGAGGTAAAATCCTGGATGTGGGCGGAGAGTCTCTGGAAGTGGACAGTCCTCACAGGCAGGGCTGAGCTCTCGGATTCCGAATTTCGAGTTTGCCATCGGAATTTGGCAGTTCCGAGTAAGCACTCGAAACTCGAAAATTCTGCAATTCCGAGTACCGATTTCGTGTTTACATTGAAGTCAATTGTGCTAAATTCCGTGGTGAATTGTGAAGCCCCCTTACATGCTATCATCACCATTTGGCATGTATATTAAGCAGATGAGTAGGAACATGGTAAAAAAAAAATTTTGTGAAAAGAGCTTATAGTTTTTGAAATAAACGATTTTAAAGTTTCATAGGAAAAATGTTTTTTAAACTGTGTAAAATGACACTGCTGCAGAGCAGGTTACTGCATTCCGAGTTCTGTATACATATTGTATACATTTCATGAAAACAGACAGCCTGGGGTCCCCCCTCCCAAGCCTCCTTAACCCCTTGTCCCCCATGCAGGCTGGGATAGCCAGAATGCGGAGCCCCGGCCACGTGGGGCTTCGCACCCTGAGCTATACCAGCCCGCATGGTCCATGGCATGGGGGGGGGCTCTGGAGGAGAGGGGCGGCCAACCTCCCCCTCTCCCCCAGAGCCCTTGTCCATTCCATGGACAATGGGCTCTTCCCCACCTCCGGTGCCCCAGGAGGAGGTGGGGGCCGCCGACGTCCTGGGGGGTTCATGGTGCCATCCGGGGTTCCCCTTTAACAAGCGGACCCCGGAAGCCGCCCCCTCCCCAGGAGAAATGAGTATAGGGGTACACGGTACCCCTTACCCATTTCAGCAGAGTTAAAAAAAGAAATAAAAACACGACAACGAAAAAAGTCCTTTATTGTTCTAAATTAACCAGGGATACTTACCTTGGGATAATCTCACACCAGTAACCTCAGGAGTCGCCAGTATCCTCTTAGGACATCTCACCACCCTCCCACACTGACTAACTCCCACCACTGAATGGTCACAGTCAGCCTCTGCATCTGTATAGCAGAGGCTGAGAACACGAAAATTTTGCCTTTAAAACAAGAAATTTCGGCAAACAGTGATGCAATCAAAATGGCCACTGGGAAATCCCCGATCGCTGGAGGCCACACTAGAGTGGCGAAACCAGTGATTTTTCACATAGATGGTGGGTCCAGGTGACCAGAGCAGGAGGTGCCCTAATCCCCTGGACCCACCCATTCATGTGAAATAACGCGTATTCTGACACTCTGAGGTGGCCTCCGGGGAACGGGGATTCCCCAGCAGCCATTTTGTTTATGACACTGTTTGTTGAAAATTGTTGTTTTAGCAAACAATTTTCGTGTTTCTAGTTTATGCAATACAGATTGCAGAGGCTGTCTACAGCCATTCATCCCCAGGAGTTCTGCAGGATCGGCAGGTGCGCGGGACCTCCTAAGAGAATAGAGGGGGGCACAGCGCAGGAAGGTGGGAAAGTGGGCACAGAGCGGCGGGGAGGGGGGGAAGATGTCCTAAGAGGATACTGGCGACTCCTGAGGTTACTGGCATGAGATTATCCCAAGGTAAGTATCCCTGGTTAATTTAGAACAATAAAGGACTTTTTTCGTTGTCGTGTTTTTATTTCTTTTTTTAACTCTGCTGAAATGGGTAAGGGGTACCGTGTACCCCTATACTCATTTCTCCTGGGGAGGGGGCGGCTTCCGGGGTCCGCTTGTTAAAGGGGAACCCCGGATGGCACCATGAACCCCCCAGGACGTCGGCGGCCCCCACCTCCTCCTGGGGCACCGGAGGTGGGGAAGAGCCCCTTGTCCATGGATTGGACAAGGGCTCTGGGGGAGAGGGGGAGGTTGGCCGCCCCTCTCCTCCAGAGCCCCCCCATACCATGGACCATGCGGGCTGGTATAGCTCAGGGTGCGAAGCCCCACGTGGCCGGGGCTCCGCATTCTGGCTATCCCAGCCTGCATGGGGGACAAGGGGTTAAGGAGGCTTGGGAGGGGGGACCCCAGGCTGTCTGTTTTCATGAAATGTATACAATATGTATACAGAACTCGGAATGTAGTAACCTGTTCTGCAGCAGTGTCATTTTACACAGTTTAAAAAACATTTTTCTTATGAAACTTTGAAATCGATTTGCTCAAAAACTATAAGCTCTTTTCACAAATTTTTTTTTTACCATGTTCCTACTCATCTGCTTAATATACATGCCAAATGGTGATGATAGCATGTACGGAGGCTTTACAATTAACCGCAGAAGTTAACACTATTTAATTCAATAGAAATGCACTCGGAACACGAAAATTCGGAACACGAAACTCGGTTTTCGCATGCGGTACACGAAATTTCGACGAAATCGGAATTCAGCTGTTCCGCTCAGCCCTACTCACAGGTGCGTATTTGCTGCAGTGTAGCAGTCACAAATTGTAAGGCAGACTGTTGCAAGGAATCAGCAAGCGTACCAATTAAACGTGAAGATAATGATTGCAGTTACAAATTGTAAGGCAGACTTTTGCAAGGAATCAGCAAGCGTACCTGATGAGGAAGATGAAAAGAATGCAGGTTAGGTGATGCAAGAAGCAGCTTGTAGATATAGCAGTACTACAATTCTTGGTAAATTCTTGGTAAGTTGTTGCAAAGCACTTTGTAATAAATGGCACTTAGGAATTAAATGGCACCAAATGACCTAGGCCACAAGTGACCTTCTTGCAGTGTTTAAATAGGTATGATAGCTGCCATGGCTGAATGGAAGTGATTCTCAATTAGAAATTGAGAAAACAGTTCAGCTGGGGATGGGAGTGGCTACCAAAAAACAGGCCTGTGTGAGGATCCGCGCAGCTGCCTGCGCAGGCAGGCAGCCTTTTGACCACTGTTCAGGTCTGCATTCTGCAGGTCTCTGGAAGAGAGACCTTTTGTCAGTTGTGCAGCTTGCTGCTGAGGAATTTGCATACGTTTGTCATGCAGATTGCCTAGCCACATCTTTTGTGAGCTTGCTCTATAAAGAGCTATGTTTCCCACAGTAAGTTGCTGGTCATAAGGGTTAGTTCCTGTGAAACACTCTGGAGAGTGTCAGCCTTGCTCATTGTTTGAAGATTAGCTTAGAGTAATTCCTGGGACTGCACTAGGCAGGTTTCCCTAGTACAGTTAGGATTGTTTATCTGTTTTGTTTGTCTGTTGCGATTGTCCTGTCCCAGCGGTGGTTGACAGGAAATCGTCCTGTGTGTCTGGGTGCTAACCTGAACAGCGGTTGTTACTGGTAGCCCCTTCTGTTCTGTCTTCCTGGATCGCACTAGCCTCTTTCGCTAGTGCTGTAGATCCTTCTGTTCTATCTCCTCTATCTGTTTTGCCTGGATCGCACTCGCCTAGCGCTAGTGCTGTGGATCCGTCTGATCTCCATCTCTCTTTCTATACTTGGATCGCACTCGCCTTTCGCTAGTGCTGTGGATCCTATCTCTCGCTTGTTCCTGTTTTCGTGTGTCTGTCTTGTCCGCTACGAACGCTTGCTGGAGGCTCGGTGAGGTAACCGTTAAGCAAGCGCTCGCGTCCTCTGTTTCATGTTTGTCTGTCGGTGGTTAGTTAGGCGTGCTTGTCTCTATTGTGCTTATCACGTGGAGACCGCGCATAAATGCGTGCACTGTTGCGAATGAGTGCGGTGTTCACGTTTAGCTAGCGTTTGTTATTTTCCTTATCTTCTCATTGTATGATTGCTGTGCCTTTGCTACTCTCGTGCTCTGCCTTGCTGTAGCCTTGTGTCACCTCTGGCAATCGCCTCTCTCGCGATTGCGTTCCTGCTTCATATCCGCTGTTGTGTATGCACCGTCGCGGGTTGGCGACTAGTTTGGTGCACACACATACAATCTGTCCCTTTGCTCAATCTCCCTTTCAGGGCTATCTTGCCCTGTGTTTCTGCCCCTCGTGCAATTCCTGTCTGGCGTGTGTGGTAGGGCAGAGGAGCTGTTCCTCTGCACTCCACAGCTCCACCTGTCGACAGGAATTTCCCTCTACAGGTGCATTGCACCTTCTGTTGGGTTTCCTCAAATTATACACTTGTGGAGGATTTCCGCAGTGTCAGCGCACATCTTGTGCGCTGATCTCGGAGAGAATTCCACAATCGTTACAGCCTGTAATAAATAATTAGTGGTCACTGGGCTGGAACACAAGGATTCACAGGATGTAATATGGGAATTTACAAACATTCCTGAACTACTTAAATTTATATTAAACAATCTTAGTAGCAATGTATGCAGCAAGCGTACCAATTAAACGTGAAGATAATGATTGCAGTCACAAATTGTGAGGCAGACTTTTGCAAGGAATCAGCAAGCGTACCAATTAAACATGAAGATAATGATTGCAGTCACAAATTGTAAGGCAGACTTTTGCAAGGAATCAGCAAGCGTACTAATTCAACGTGAAGATAATGATTGTAGTCACATATTGTAAGGCAGACTTTTGCAAGGAATCAGCAAGCATACCAATTAAACGTGAAGATAATGATTGCAGTCACAAATTGTAAGGCAGACTTTTGCAAGGAATCAGCAAGCATACCAATTAAACGTGAAGATAATGATTGCAGTCACAAATTGTAAGGCAGACTTTTGCAAGGAATCAGCAAGCGTACCAATTAAACGTGAAGATAATGATTGCAGTCACAAATTGTAAGGCAGACTTTTCCAAGGAACCAGCAAGCGTACTGATTAAACGTGAAGATAATGATTGCAGTCACAAATTGTAAGGCAGACTTTTGCAAGGAATCAGCAAGCATACCAATTAAACGTGAAGATAATGATTGCAGTCACAAATTGTAAGGCAGACTTTTGCAAGGAATCAGCAAGCGTACCAATTAAACGTGAAGATAATGATTGCAGTCACAAATTGTAAGGCAGACTTTAGCAAGGAATCAGCAAGCGTACCAATTAAACGTGAAGATAATGATTGCAGTCACAAATTGTAAGGCAGACTTTTGCAAGGAATTAGCAAGCGTACCAATTAAACGTGAAGATAATGATTGCAGTCACAAATTGTAAGGAAGATTTTGCAAGGAATCAGCAAGCGTACCAATTAAATGTGAAGATAATGATTGCAGTCACAAATTGTAAGGCAGACTTTTGCAAGGAATCAGCAAGCGTACCAATTAAATGTGAAGATAATGATTGCAGTCACAAATTGTAAGGCAGACTTTTGCAAGGAATGAGCAAGCGTACCAATTAAACATGAAGATAATGATTGCAGTCACAAATTGTAAGGCAGACTTTAGCAAGGAATCAGCAAGCGTACCAATTAAACGTGAAGATAATGATTGCAGTCACAAATTGTAAGGCAGACTTTAGCAAGGAATCAGCAAGCGTACCAATTCAACGTGAAGATAATGATTGCAGTCACAAATTGTAAGGCAGACTTTTGCAAGGAATCAGCCAGCGTACCAATTAAACGTGAAGATAATGATTGCAGTCACAAATTGTAAGGCAGACTTTTGCAAGGAATCAGCAAGCGCACCAATTAAACGTGAAGATAATGATTGCAGTCACAAATTGTAAGGCAGACTTTTGCAAGGAATCAGCAAGCGTACCAATTAAACGTGAAGATAATGATTGCAGTCACAAACTGTAAGGCAGACTTTTGCAAGGAATCAGCAAGCGAACCAATTAAACGTGAAGATAATGATTGCAGTCCAAATCCAAATCCAAAAAAGCTTTATTGGCAGGACCAAATACATTTAGCATTGCCAAAGCAAAACAAAGAATTAACATGGGAGGGGGATTGTGGGAATAAGGGAAGAGTATAGGAGGTTGGGGTATATAGTCCATAGGTGTGTGGAGGATGTAAGGGACAGTATGGGGGACTGGGATATACAGTCCATAGGGGGTATTGGGGTTATACAGTCCACGTGGTATCATGTTCCTCTCAGTTGGTGGCAGGCAGTGACATATCGGGCAGCTATTTGCACAGTTTTTTCCTCTTCCCCCAGTAGAATGTAGAGTTTCCTCTCCTCATCTGTGGAGGTACAATCCTGGATGTGGGCGGAGAGTCTCTGGAAGTGGACAGTCCTCACAGGTGCGTATTTGCTGCTGTGTAGCAGTCACAAATTGTTAAGCAGACTTTGCAAGGAATCAGCAAGCGTACCAATTAAACGTGAAGATAATGATTGCAGTCACAGATTGTAAGGCAGACTTTTGCAAGGAATCAGCAAGCGTACCTGATGAGGAAGATGAAAATAATGCAGGTTAGGTGATGCAAGAAGCAGCTTGTAGATATAGCAGTACTACAATTCTTGGTAAATTCTTGGTAAGTTGTTGCAAAGCACTTTGTAATAAATGGCACTTAGGAATTAAATGGCACCAAATGACCTAGGCCACAAGTGACCTTCTTGCAGTGTTTAAATAGGTATGATAGCTGCCATGGCTGAATGGAAGTGATTCTCAATTAGAAATTGAGAAAACAGTTCAGCTGGGGATGGGAGTGGCTACCAAAAAACAGGCCTGTGTGAGGATCCGAGCGGCTGCCGGCGCAGGCAGGCAGCCTTTTGACCACTGTTCAGGTCTGCATTCTGCAGGTCTCTGGAAGAGAGACCTTTTGTCAGTTGTGCAGCTTGCTGCTGAGGAATTTGCATACGTTTGTCATGCAGATTGCCTAGCCACATCCTTTGTGAGCTTGCTCTATAAAGAGCTATGTTTCCCACAGTAAGTTGCTGGTCATAAGGGTTAGTTCCTGTGAAACACTCTGGAGAGTGTCAGCCTTACTCATTGTTTGAAGATTAGCTTAGAGTAATTCCTGGGACTGCACTAGGCAGGTTTTCCTAGTGCAGTTAGGATTGTTTATCTGTTTTGTTTGTCTGTTGCGATTGTCCTGTCCCAGCGGTGGTCGACAGGAAATCGTCCTGTGTGTCTGGGTGCTAACCTGAACAGCGGTTGTTACTGGTAGCCCCTTCTGTTCTGTCTTCCTGGATCGCACTAGCCTCTTTCGCTAGTGCTGTGGATCCTTCTGTTCTATCTCCTCTATCTGTTTTGCCTGGATCGCACTCGCCTAGTGCTAGTGCTGTGGATCCGTCTGATCTCCATCTCTCTTTCTATACTTGGATCGCACTCGCCTTTCGCTAGTGCTGTGGATCCTATCTCTCGCTTGTTCCTGTTTTCGTGTGTCTGTCTTGTCCGCTACGAATGCTTGCTGGAGGCTCGGTGAGGTAACCGTTAAGCAAGCGCTCGCGTCCTCTGTTTCATGTTTGTCTGTCGGTGGTTAGTTAGGCGTGCTTGTCTCTATTGTGCTTATCACGTGGAGACCGCGCATAAACGCGTGCACTGTTGAGAATGAGTGCGGTGTTCACGTTTAGCTAGCGTTTGTTATTTTCCTTATCTTCTCATTGTATGATTGCTGTGCCTTTGCTACTCTCGTGCTCTGCCTTGCTGTAGCCTTGTGTCACCTCTGGCAATCGCCTCTCTCGCGATTGCGTTCCTGCTTCATATCCGCTGTTGTGTATGCACCGTCGCGGGTTGGCGACTAGTTTGGTGCACACACATACAATCTGTCCCTTTGCTCAATCTCCCTTTCAGGGCTATCTTGCCCTGCGTTTCTGCCCCTCGTGCAATTCCTGTCTGGCGTGTGTGGTAGGGCAGAGGAGCTGTTCCTCTGCACTCCACAGCTCCACCTGTCGACAGGAATTTCCCTCTACAGGTGCATTGCACCTTCTGCTGGGTTTCCTCAAATTATACGCTTGTGGAGGATTTCCGCAGTGTCAGCGCACGTCTTGTGCGCTGATCTCGGAGAGAATTCCACAATCGTTACAGCCTGTAATAAATAATTAGTGGTCACTGGGCTGGAACACAAGGATTCACAGGATGTAATATGGGAATTTACAAACATTCCTGAACAACTTAAATTTATATTAAACAATCTTAGTAGCAATGTATGCAGCAAGCGTACCAATTAAACGTCAAGATAATGATTGCAGTCACAAATTGTGATGCAGACTTTTGCAAGGAATCAGCAAGCGTACCAATTAAACATGAAGATAATGATTGCAGTCACAAATTGTAAGGCAGACTTTTGCAAGGAATCAGCAAGCGTACCAATTCAACGTGAAGATAATGATTGCAGTCACATATTGTAAGGCAGACTTTTGCAAGGAATCAGCAAGCGTACCAATTAAACGTGAAGATAATGATTGCAGTCACAAATTGTAAGGCAGACTTTTGCAAGGAATCAGCAAGCGTACCAATTAAACGTGAAGATAATGATTGCAGTCACAAATTGTAAGGCAGACTTTTCCAAGGAATCAGCAAGCGTACTGATTAAACGTGAAGATAATGATTGCAGTCACAAATTGTAAGGCAGACTTTTGCAAGGAATCAGCAAAAGTACCAATTAAACGTGAAGATAATGATTGCAGTCACAAATTGTAAGGCAGACTTTTGCAAGGAATCAGCAAGCGTACCAATTAAACGTGAAGATAATGATTGCAGTCACAAATTGTAAGGCAGACTTTTGCAAGGAATCAGCAAGCGTACCAATTAAATGTGAAGATAATGATTGCAGTCACAAATTGTAAGGCAGACTTTTGCAAGGAATCAGCAAGCGTACCAATTAAACGTGAAGGTAATGATTGCAGTCACAAATTGTAAGGCAGACTTTTGCAAGGAATCAGCAAGCGTACCAATTAAACGTGAAGATAATGATTGCAGTCACAAATTGTAAGGCAGACTTTAGCAAGGAATCAGCAAGCGTACCAATTAAACGTGAAGATAATGATTGCAGTCACAAATTGTAAGGCAGACTTTTGCAAGGAATCAGCAAGCATACCAATTAAACGTGAAGATAATGATTGCAGTCACAAATTGTAAGGCAGACTTTAGCAAGGAATCAGCAAGCGTACCAATTAAACGTGAAGATGATTGCAGTCACAAATTGTAAGGCAGGCTTTTGCAAGGAATCAGCAAGCGTACCAATTAAACGTGAAGATAATGATTGCAGTTACAAATTGTAAGGCAGACTCTTGCAAGGAATCAGCAAACGTACCAATTAAACGTGAAGATAATGATTGCAGTCCAAATCCAAATCCAAAAAAGCTTTATTGGCAGGACCAAATACAATTAGCATTGCCAAAGCAAAACAAAGACTTAACATGGGAGGGGGGATTGTGGGAATAAGGGAAGGGTATAGGGGGTTGGGGTATATAGTCCATAGGTGTGTGGAGGATGTAAGGGACAGTATGGGGGACTGGGATATACAGTCCATAGGGGGTATTGGGGGAATACAGTCCATGTGGTATCATGGTCCTCTCAGTTGGTGGCAGGCAGTGACATATCGGGCAGCTATTTGCACAGTTTTTTCCTCTTCCCCCAGTAGGATGTAGAGTTTCCTCTCCTCATCTGTGGAGGTACAATCCTGGATGTGGGCGGAGAGTCTCTGGAAGTGGACAGTCCTCACAGGTGCGTATTTGCTGCAGTGTAGCAGTCACAAATTGTTAAGCAGACTTTGCAAGGAATCAGCAAGCGTACCAATTAAACGTGAAGATAATGATTGCAGTCACAAATTGTAAGGCAGACTTTTGCAAGGAATCAGCAAGCGTACCTGATGAGGAAGATGAAAATAATGCAGGTTAGGTGATGCAAGAAGCAGCTTGTAGATATAGCAGTACTACAATTCTTGGTAAATTCTTGGTAAGTTGTTGCAAAGCACTTTGTAATAAATGGCACTTAGGAATTAAATGGCACCAAATGACCTAGGCCACAAGTGACCTTCTTGCAGTGTTTAAATAGGTATGATAGCTGCCATGGCTGAATGGAAGTGATTCTCAATTAGAAATTGAGAAAACAGTTCAGCTGGGGATGGGAGTGGCTACCAAAAACCAGGCCTGTGTGAGGATCCGCGCGGCTGCCTGCGCAGGCAGGCAGCCTTTTGACCACTGTTCAGGTCTGCATTCTGCAGGTCTCTGGAAGAGAGACCTTTTGTCAGTTGTGCAGCTTGCTGCTGAGGAATTTGCATACGTTTGTCATGCAGATTGCCTAGCCACATCCTTTGTGAGCTTGCTCTATAAAGAGCTATGTTTCCCACAGTAAGTTGCTGGTCATAAGCGTTAGTTCCTGTGAAACACTCTGGAGAGTGTCAGCCTTGCTCATTGTTTGAAGATTAGCTTAGAGTAATTCCTGGGACTGCACTAGGCAGGTTTCCCTAGTGCAGTTAGGATTGTTTATCTGTTTTGTTTGTCTGTTGCGATTGTCCTGTCCCAGCGGTGGTCGACAGGAAATCGTCCTGTGTGTCTGGGTGCTAACCTGAACAGCGGTTGTTACTGGTAGCCCCTTCTGTTCTGTCTTCCTGGATCGCACTAGCCTCTTTCGCTAGTGCTGTGGATCCTTCTGTTCTATCTCCTCTATCTGTTTTGCCTGGATCGCACTCGCCTAGCGCTAGTGCTGTGGATCCGTCTGATCTCCATCTTTCTTTCTATACTTGGATCGCACTCGCCTTTCGCTAGTGCTGTTGATCCTATCTCTCGCTTGTTCCTGTTTTCGTGTGTCTGTCTTGTCCGCTACGAACGCTTGCTGGAGGCTCGGTGAGGTAACCGTTAAGCAAGCGCTCGCGTCCTCTGTTTCATGTTTGTCTGTCGGTGGTTAGTTAGGCGTGCTTGTCTCTATTGTGCTTATCACGTGGAGACCGCGCATAAACGCGTGCACTGTTGCGAATGAGTGCGGTGTTCACGTTTAGCTAGCGTTTGTTATTTTCCTTATCTTCTCATTGTATGATTGCTGTGCCTTTGCTACTCTCGTGCTCTGCCTTGCTGTAGCCTTGTGTCACCTCTGGCAATCGCCTCTCTCGCGATTGCGTTCCTGCTTCATATCCGCTGTTGTGTATGCACCGTCGCGGGTTGGCGACTAGTTTGGTGCACACACATACAATCTGTCCCTTTGCTCAATCTCCCTTTCAGGGCTATCTTGCCCTGCGTTTCTGCCCCTCGTGCAATTCCTGTCTGGCGTGTGTGGTAGGGCAGAGGAGCTGTTCCTCTGCACTCCACAGCTCCATCTGTCGACAGGAATTTCCCTCTACAGGTGCATTGCACCTTCTGCTGGGTTTCCTCAAATTATACGCTTGTGGAGGATTTCCGCAGTGTCAGCGCACGTCTTGTGCGCTGATCTCGGAGAGAATTCCACAATCGTTACAGCCTGTAATAAATAATTAGTGGTCACTGGGCTGGAACACAAGGATTCACAGGATGTAATATGGGAATTTACAAACATTCCTGAACTACTTAAATTTATATTAAACAATCTTAGTAGCAATGTATGCAGCAAGCGTACCAATTAAACGTGAAAATAATGATTGCAGTCACAAATTGTGAGGCAGACTTTTGCAAGGAATCAGCAAGCGTACCAATTAAACGTGAAGATAATGATTGCAGTCACAAATTATAAGGCAGACTTTTGCAAGGAATCAGCAAAAGTACCAATTAAACGTGAAGATAATGATTGCAGTCACAAATTGTAAGGCAGACTTTTACAAGGAATCAGCAAGCGTACCAATTAAACGTGAAGATAATGATTGCAGTCACAAATTGTAAGGCAGACTTTTCCAAGGAATCAGCAAGCGTACTGATTAAATGTGAAGATAATGATTGCAGTCACAAATTGTAAGGCAGACTTTAGCAAGGAATCAGCAAGCGTACCAATTAAACGTGAAGATAATGATTGCAGTCACAAATTATAAGGCAGACTTTTGCAAGGAATCAGCAAGCGTACCAATTAAACGTGAAGATAATGATTGCAGTCACAAATTGTAAGGCAGACTTTTGCAAGGAATCAGCAAGCGTACCAATTAAACGTGAAGATAATGATTGCAGTCACAAATTGTAAGGCAGACTTTTGCAAGGAATCAGCAAGCGTACTGATTAAATGTGAAGATAATGATTGCAGTCACAAATTGTAAGGCAGACTTTAGCAAGGAATCAGCAAGCGTACCAATTAAACGTGAAGATAATGATTGCAGTCACAAATTGTAAGGCAGACTTTTGCAAGGAATTAGCAAGCGTACCAATTAAACGTGAAGATAATGATTGCAGTCACAAATTGTAAGGTAGATTTTGCAAGGAATCAGCAAGCGTACCAATTAAACGTGAAGATAATGATTGCAGTCACAAATTGTAAGGCAGACTTTTGCAAGGAATCAGCAAGCGTACCAATTAAATGTGAAGATAATGATTGCAGTCACTAATTGTAAGGCAGACTTTTGCAAGGAATCAGCAAGCGTACCAATTCAACGTGAAGATAATGATTGCAGTCACAAATTGTAAGGCAGACCTTTGCAAGGAATCAGCAAGCGTACCAATTAAACGTGAAGATAATGATTGCAGTCACAAACTGTAAGGCAGACTTTTGCAAGGAATCAGCAAGCGTACCAATTAAACGTGAAGATAATGATTGCAGTCACAAATTGTAAGGCAGACTTTTCCAAGGAATCAGCAAGCGTACTGATTAAACGTGAAGATAATGATTGCAGTCACAAATTGTAAGGCAGACTTTTTCAAGGAATCAGCAAGCGTACCAATTAAACGTGAAGATAATGATTGCAGTCACAAATTGTAAGGCAGACTGTTGCAAGGAATCAGCCAGCGTACCTGATGAGGAAGATGAAAATAATGCAGGTTAGGTGATGCAAGAAGCAGCTTGTAGATATAGCAGTACTACAATTCTTGGTAAATTCTTGGTAAGTTGTTGCAAAGCACTTTGTAATAAATGGCACTTAGGAATTAAATGGCACCAAATGACCTAGGCCACAAGTGACCTTCTTGCAGCGTTTAAATAGGTATGATAGCTGCCATGCATGGTCTTAATACACTCAGACCAGTTGCTGTTGAAATTTGATTTTTATGGTGACAATACCGCTTTAAGGACTGCCTCTTCCTACAACTAATTGCAAGAACTGTGAGCTTCCAGGCCTGAGCCTCTGGACACCCTGATTCCTGATTCCGGTTCCTATATTTCTGTATATGCCTTCCTGTTGCCGAACCCTGTTTATTCTGTCTGAGATCTTGATTTTGCCTTATCCCTGATACTGTGCTTTATATGATTACGTGTTACTGACCTTGCACTCCTGTTTGACTCTGATACTCTGCCTGATCCCTTGATCCCTTGTGATTGTATATATTTGTATGTTGTTATATTCTGTATATATATTGTGTGCTGTGGATAGGTTTGCATGAGATTTGCATTCACGTTTGTATGTATGCCTGCATTTGCAATAAATCTTTATTTTTGCACCTTATTCTCTGGTTCCAGTGTCTGTATACTGCAAAACAGAAAGTTCTGGCAATTAGCTGAACACAGGAAGCAGCTTGTGGTGAGAGTTCACTTGAAGCTATCCGGAGTCCAAACAGGGAACTGCAAGTCCTTATAATAGCATTAACAGGCCCCTTGCTGGTGGATGATGAAGGTTCAGGACAATGCAAAGTCCTCAGAGCCCTCTGCTGGTGGAATGATGTAATTTCATCAAAGTCCCGATTCATGCTGCCAGCAGCAGGCAGGAAGCTCCAGCACAAGGTTCCTGACAGATAGGAGCCAGAAGGAGATAGGCTGCATGATGTGCAGCTGAACTGAGGGGAAAAGTGTGGACCTGTCCTGCCGCTGGAAGTAGGTAAAGTCTCACGCTCCACCACTCCGCCTCTGTTCTGCTATATCAGGGAGGTGGGGGAAGGGGGGTATACATGGTTTTGCTGGAGGGATCGCCAAATTGTAGTTATGCCCTGAACCTCGTAAGCAATGGTCTGGAATGCAGGAGACAGATTGCCTTCCATTGATGTCAGCAGACCGCACAAAGGTGAACCGCTCCTAACTCCTTCAGGTGGGCTGTTTCAGGTTCCATGATCACATTATTACAACCAGCCTCATTAGAAAAGGTTCACAATCCATACAAGTCTCCACAACACACAGAAATTATGTCAATTCTGCTTTTATGAAGAAAAACCCTTCAATTTCCTTACCCGAGCTTGTAGGAGTGTAATCTGCTGAAATGGAAAATGAAGTGAATATTAGTGACATATTAATAAGAGAATATAATTTACTTCTTATACATACATTCTCCTGTGTATCCCTGTGCATTGCAGAACTTCATCAGGACACAATAACCCTCACAGCAGATGCTGGATAATTGAGGCCAGCAGGAGCATACCTAGAAATCCCCGGGCCCCCCTGCAAAAAAAAAAAATCCGGGCCTCCCCCCCCCCCCCCAGGGCCCTCGCTCAGGGACTTTTGGGGGCAGGAGGGGTCGCAGCATAAGAGGAGAGTGTGGCAGATCGGTGGGGAGGGGGGACATTCCCCCCCCCCCTCACCTCGGGCTCTCCTCTCAGCGCTCCCCCTTCTGCAATCATTGGTGGCAGCGAGCGGCAGCATCGGCGGCAGGCTGAATACATTACCTCCTTCTCGCCGGAGCTCTTCTGTTCTCTAAGAGCAACTTCCTGTTTACACAGGAAGTTGCATGAAGCTCTTAGCGATGGAAAGACCTCCAGCGAGAAGGAGGTAATGTATTCAGCCTGCCTGCCGCCACCGCCGCTGCCTGCTGCCACCAATGATTGCAGGAGGGGGAGCGCTGAGAGGAGAGCCCGAGGTGAGAGGGGGGGAATTTCCCCCCTCCCCACCGATCTGCTAAACTCTCCTCTTATGCTGCGACCCCTCCTGCCCCCAAAAGTCCCTGAGCGGGCCCTGGGCCCCCCCGCAACGGCAGGGGTTGCCTCCCCTATTGTTACGCCAGTGGAGGCCAGTGTTAGTGCAGCATGGTGCAGTGATCTGCACCTTCTATCACACCTGGATTTACTGACCAGTCGGGATTCTTAGCTGCATGTACTAATGACCGATTGAGATTCTCTGCTTTGTCTTTAGTCCCTCTGCACAGTATAGATATCCAGTATAGGTATCCACATAGGCCCCCACGCAATATAAGTAGCTGGAGTGTGCCCCTCCCTATAAGTATTACTATGATTTTTTTACTATTTTTATAAGTAGCAAGAAGTTGCACTCCCCCTTTCAGTACAATAACCCAAAGACTGCCACCCACATTATGAGTAGCTATAGATTGCCCCCCTGTATAGGTAGCCAGAGAGTCTCCCCCACTTTAGTATAGGTAGTGAGAGTCACACTCAGGATTACTGCTGGGGGGAGGGGGGGTAATAAGCACATACCTCCTAACTTTTTGTATTGGTAGGTGAACAGAGGCGCCAGAAGGATAAAAGTACATAAAATTTTAAAAAAATTGCTGGGAGGAAGTGGTGGAATCGCCTCCGTTAAAGCAGACACCAAGGACTGTAAATATATAGATATACACATTTATTGAAAATACCCCAAAGATGCAACGCGTTTCGCGAGCACAGCCCACTTCTTCAGGCAATAAGCAGGGGATAAACAACAGCAATTCAGTTACAGCAAGCAGAGCACCTCTGTGACTTTTTGAGATAAGAAAGAGAGACACTTTAGAGACACTTTAAGAGAGGCACCCTGCCACACCCCTTGTCACTGATACCAGGAAGAATTCAGAAGCAAAAAACAAAGAGGGACATTTAGGGCTCTTTCACATCAGAGCTTGCGTTGGAGAACACTCAAAGCATACGTTTTGCTGTATGCGTTTTAATGCATTTTGATATGCGTTGCACTGCAGTGAGTGTGCGTTTTTTTTAAAGATTCTTTTATTTTGTTTTAAGATTCAAAAACAGTAGTACAAGCGGTACATAACAATTGGAGAATAAGTGATAAGGTCACAACAGAAGTGATAGAAAAAATGTAGATAGTATAACTTGCAACAATTATTTGCATATTTAAGGATGTAGATATATGGGGTGGAAAGCCAGCTCCACCCCAAAAAGAGCAATACAAAGACTGGTATTGTTGTAAGGCCCAATGGGCAATATAACCGCAGTGTGGGATATGTGAAATTGACAAGGGGCTAAAGGGGTATGTTGTCAACGCTGGAGCGGAGGAGTTGTGGTAAGTGCTTAAATGGAGAGACGGAGCCCAATTGGGATCATACATCCGTCTCTCATTTAATTGGGACCTCTATTCCATTGACAGCAGCTGATGGTAAAAATATCCCACACCGACAGATGTGCTAAGGTGTGGGCATGTGGGCATTTCTATTGACACAAGTGGACGGTACCATATTTGGGCAGGGTGATGAGATGTGCTTAATGAGTTCCTACTATTTGCAGGGTGAGAAGGAACCCTATAGAGGAGGGGAAGACAGACTAAAGGGGAGAAGAGGAAAAGGAAGAAAGGAGAGAGAGGAAAAAGGGGGAGGAGAGGGCACATACATATATATATATGTATATACCTAGGCCATCCAGCTCGCGACTCATATGTCATCTGGCACACAGGTTGTGTGCCTATACTCTGGTAATAAGTAAGCGTATGAACATCATGGGGGTACAATGATAGAAACAGGTCACTTATGATAGTGATATTGAGGACTTATATTCTTCCGATTCTACAAAAAGATGCCAATGGATCCAGGTCTGAGAGTACTGTTCACCTCTATTATGGAGGGCATGAGTCATGGATTCCATTTGGTCAATATATTGGATTTCCGCAAACCACTCCGCAATCGATGGAGCCGATTGAGACTTCCAGTGTTTTGGGATTAGCATTCGAGCGGCTTGAATTAAGTGTTTGGTGAGAGACTTCTTAAAAGTCTTCAGAGACCTATGGGTGTTGTTAAGTAAGTAATAGGAAGAGTCATTTTGGGGGTCGCCATCTGTTAGGATCTTAATGTAATGTTGGACCTTAGACCAGAATGGTTTGATAATAGGGCATTCCCAGAAAATGTGTAAAAGGGTGCCAGCATCCTCCCTGCATCTCCAACACCTAGAGTCCGCGTCTGGATATATGCGAGCAAGCCTGACTGGGGTTAAGTACCATTTTGTGAGTAGTTTATAGTTAGATTCCTGTATTCGTGCTGAGATTGAAGTTTTCTGGGAAAGAGTCAGGATTTTGGACCATTGATCATTGGTGAATTGTCGGTGCAGGTCGGATTCCCAGCTATTCCTTAAGGTGGCAGACCAGGAAGAGTCTGATATTAATAGCTGGTAGATATCTGAGAGTGTTCTCGTAAGGGGGCCCCTACCCATACATAAATGTTCAAATGGGGTGAGTTGTTCTCTCGTGCCCATCGATTGCAGAAAGTGTCGGAATTGTAGCAGGCTCCATGTGTCAAGGAAAGGGTTATTTAATTTGCTTTTAAGACTATCCAATGGGGTCCAGGCGCTCCCTTGGATCAGGTCTTGACCTCTGAGCAGAGAGTTCATCCTCCAACAAACATAACCTAGTGGATGGCAGCCAGGCAAGAACCCCGGGTTATCTAGGATGGGGACCAAAGGTGATGGCCAGGGGGAAATGTCTTGGACATGTCTATATTTGTTAATAGCTGTGAAGGTGGATTGTATCGATATGTATTCATTTTGTAATTTGCTTGCTGACCAAGAGTAGGATGATATGTCTCTTCCCATTAATTCCCCCTCTAAGGAGGCCCAACGTTTGTGACGAGGGTTTCTGTGCCAATCAACTGCTCTGGTTAGTGCTGCTGCAGTATGATATTTTCTGAGGTCAGGGGTTGCAAGTCCTCCTTGTATTTTTGGGAGAGTTAGTGTGCTAAATTTTATCCTAGGAGGTCTTGCATTCCAAATAAATCTAGTGAAGGTCGTCTTGAGGTCTTTAAAATTATCTTTAAATTACATTTAATCGGCATTAATTTTAAAATTTGACAGATGGGTAAATTTTTTAAATTCTTTTAGTAGGTTTGGCAGGGATATGTGGGGCGTGGAGAGAAAAAATAAAAGATCATCGGCATAGGCCGCCACCTTGTGCTCGGATTATGCTGGAGTCAGCCCCTTTATATCAGGATTTTTTCGGATTGTGCATAAAAAAGGTTCGAAGGTAAGGGCGAAGATTAGTGGTGACAAGGGGCAGCCCTGGCGGGTGCCATTAGTAATTCCGAAGGAGTCAGAGGCAACACCATTCGCTCGTACCTTTGCCGTGGGCTGTGAGTATAAGGATAGGATCCACGTTAACATATGCGGGCCAAGTCCTAGGTGTTTTAATGTACATTCCATGAAATCCCAGTCAACTCTATCAAAAGCTTTTTCAGCATCTGTTGATAGGAGGAGGGTCGGAGTGTTGGATCTGGTAGCCCAATCAATTAGGTCTATAGAGCGAATGGTGTTGTCCCGTGCCTCCCTGGCCGGAATGAAGCCAGCCTGATCAGGGTGTACTATATCGCTGACCAGGGGGGCTAGGCGGTTAGCAATGATCTTGGCAAATAGTTTTAGATCCATGTTTAACAGGGAAATGGGGCGATAGTTAGAGCACAAGGTGGCGTCCTTCCCTGGTTTTGGAATCACTGTGATGTGTGCTGAGAGCATGTCACGAGGGAGTTGAGTTGGGGCTGGGTCTGTTGAGATGAGAGAATTTAGGGCTTTAAGTAGGTGTGGGCAAATAATGTCACTGAAAGTCTTATAGTACTCCAAGGGGAGTCCATCCGGGCCCGGGGCCTTGCCTGTCTGTGATTCCTTCAAGGCCTGCCTGAGTTCCACTTCTGTTATTGGGGCTTCTAGGTCTTCGATGATTGTCTCTGCGAGAGGGGCAAGACCCGAGTCCCTTAGGTAGTCAGTTATTAAAGAGGTCTTGGAGGGTTTCATGCCTCCTTTATCTGTAGTATCTAAATTATATAGAGTAGAATAGTACTCCCGGAAGACACGTGTTATGGATTCTGCCCTGAGCACTGGCGTACCGATAGGCCCTGCAGCACCTGCGCCTGCGGGGGGGCCCGGCCCCCCCCCTGGGGTACGCTCGGGGCCGTGGTGTGGGAGCTGGAGGGGTGGCAACATGAGGGGAAAGCCTTGGCCACAGTCGGCGGGGAGAGGGGAAGTTCCCCCCTCTCCCTCACCTCGGGGCTCTCCCCTCTGCGCTTCCCTCCAGCTAACGTTATACTGTGGGCAGCGGGCAGCGGCGGGCAGATACATACCTTCCTTGCGTTCCACCGCATAATCTTCGCTCTGGCCTATGACGTCACTTCCGGAAGTGACGTCACTTCCGGAAGTGACGCCAGATGCCAGAGCGAAGATTATGCGGTGGAACGCAAGGAAGGTATGTATCTGCCCGCCGCTGCCCACAGTATAACGTTAGCTGGAGGGAAGCGCAGAGGGGAGAGCCCTGAGGTGAGGGAGAGGGGGGAACTTCCCCTCTCCCCGCTGACTGTGGCCAAGGCTTTCCCCTCATGCTGCCACCCCTCCAGCTCCCACACCACGGCCCGAGCGGGCCCCAGGGAGAGAGGGGGGGGGGCCGGCAATGAAATTTTGCAGGGGGGCCCGGTGGGGCCTAGTTACGCCCCTGGCCCTGAGTTTCATTTTACCTCTTTTGTCCTGTATCTTAGATATATGTGTGGAGGCGTATTGTTCTTTCAAAGATTTGGCCAACATCTTGCTGCACTTATTGCTGTACTCATAAAAATTTCGTTTACATTTTAATGCTATATGCTTTTCTCTTTGGAACAACAGCAACCTCAATTTTTCTCTAGCGCTTATAAGAGTAGTTAAGTTCTCCTGTGAAAGAGAAGATTTGTGTTTGGCTTCTAACTGGCGAATTGTTAATAAGCATTCATCTATAGCTTCGTTCCTCTGTTTGTTAAGGATACTAGAGACTTGTATAACCTTTCCCCTCATTACACATTTGTGCACTTCCCATAAAGAAAACGGGTTGATATCACCAATATCGTTTAGTTCAAAATATTCAGAGAGTGCTGCCTGAATGGTGTGCTTATGTTCAGGGGATTGTAGGAGAGAGACATTAAGTCTCCATTGTCTCGGAATAAGGTGTTTTGGCCTCATGCCAATCTCAAGAGTAACAGGGGAGTGGTCCGAGAGAACCATTGGGTCAATATCTGTTTTTATGAATTCAGATAATAGGTTTTGGGAGATAAAAAGGTAATCAATGCGTGTGTAGTTACCATGTAAATTTGAGAAGTAGGTGAAGTCTCTGGAAGAAGGGTTTTGAAGTCTCCATATATCCAACAGCTGTCTAGAAGCTAGAGATGTTCTGGTAGTGTTAATAGCTTTACTGGAGAGGGAGCTCCTGCCCAGGGAGTTATCCAGTGAGGGATCCAGCACCATATCCAGCAGGGATCCAGCATCATATTCAGGTCACCGCCTAGGATGATGCTACCCTCGGCAAAACCATCTAGGGCTTCAAGGGCCTTCTCCAGGAAGGCGGGTTGCCCACCATTGAGGGCATAAAATGTACCCAATGTGAGTTTGCGGGATTGATATTCGCCTTTTATAAAAAGGAAACGGCCCGTTGAGTCCTTACATTCCTGCAGGAAATTCAATTGGATCTGTTTGGAGAGGAGGATTGCTACACCTTTAGATTTAGATTCAGGGGAGCAGCTGAAAAATGCCATGTTAAAATGGTTATCTGTAAGTTTTGGGATGTTATCTGCCCGAAAATGCGTCTCCTGCAGGAATACAATATGGACTTTTTGCTTGTGTAATTCACGCAGGAGGGCTCTGCGCTTCTCGGGGGTATTAAGCCCCCTAATGTTCAGGGATTGAATTTTAAGGAACCCGGAGGTAAGAGACCAGCGTATAGTCGGGTCGCGAGGGGATGGCCAGGCAAAGTGAAGGGTAGGGATAGGAGAGTAAGAGTCTCAGGATAGTAAGAAAGAGGACAGTATAGGTAAAAGAAGAATAAGGTCGAGGTTGTTTCCTCGGCCAGGTTGCATATATAAAGAGGCATATGTTAAACAGTATGGATATTGAAGTTTTTCCATTAGCCACAAGGGCCAACATGGGTGGGAAACAGAGTAGCATGGTACCCGTGACGGAGCCCCCGAGCATTGTGCGGTTAGGAGAGGTCATATGAGACAGAGAGCGATATCGATTTGTGGGTGGGTAAACTCCTAGTGGAGACCGCGAACCTTCACAATGCACTAGGCCTCAGTGTCACAGATATCAGCCGAGACAGAGTACATGACATTAAATGTGTCTAATTCAGTCTAATGTCCAAAGATCTATTAATATGGATAACAGATGTTATAAAACTCTATGCTTCATAAAACTAGTATAGCATATAGGAATCACATATAGCTTTAACATATAAAATATATGAGAACGTTCATGGCTATGTGAGACAGCAAGGAAACATGCTAAGTAGGTCTCTTGTCTAAACAAATAAAAAAACAAAAAAAAAAACAAAACAAAAAAAACGTATGTAGAGTGCAACCAGGGTCCTACGCAAAGAGGAGCCGTATAGGGGCCATAGTTCCAATGTCAAAAAAGTGAGAAAAAGAAAAAAAAAAGCATGGAGTTCTTGTGTTGAGCATCTGAGAGCAGGAATATACTCACGAGGCCTCTTGGTTCTCTTGATAGTCGCGCCGGGGCCGTTGGGGTCCCCTGAGGAAGATCAGGTCTGGGTCCCATTCTGGTAAGGCGACTGTATTTACGCCTAGAGCTGTGCAAAACTCGGCGAGGTCGGTTGGTGAGCGTAGAATTGCCGATTTTGAACCCATCTTCGCGTGTAAGTGGAAGGGGAACCCCCAGTGGTAGATGACACCCGCTTCGTGAAGTACCTGCAGCAGCGGCTTTAGGGCTCTGCGTTGTGCGAGGGTAGTTGGTGCCAGGTCCTGGAATAAAGTGACAGAGGCTCCATCAAAGTCTATTGAGCCGCTCCTTCTTGCCGCCATCATAATGGCTTCCTTGATGTCAAAGTGGTGCACTCGGCATATTACATCCCGCGGCGGGGCGTTGTTTTTGGGAAGTGCCCGCAGCGCTCTGTGCACTCTGTCCAGCCGTATCGGAGGCGAGGGTGCCTGGCCAAGAAGTTTTTCAAAGATGGCTCTGACTGTATCTGCCAGGTCTTCCGCTCGTGTAGCTTCAGGTAGGCCGCGAAGCCTGACATTGTTGCGCCTGTTACGGTTCTGTTGGTCTTCTAATTGTACTCTAAGCATGGTGGAGAGTGAGGTTTGCTTAGCGGAGGATTCTTTTAGGAGATTCAGCTCCTGCTGGAGTTTTTCAATGTCTGTCTCGACATGCGTCACGCGGTCGGATAGGCCTGTGATGTCTTCCCGGAGCGCTGATATCTCAGTGCGCATTGTTGAGAGGATAAGGTCTGTCTGTTGGGATATATCCCTTCTCGTAGGTAAGTCTTTCAGGAAGGCCCATATATCCTCGAGATTTTTACTCACGCTGTCTTGGGAAGAGATTTTGTCGGGAGCTCCCGGCTGGGGTGCCTGATCCGCCATCTTGTCTGCTTGCCTCGTGACCGGGCCGGCGAAGAATTTCGTGACGGATGGTGTGTTAGAGGCTGAGGCTTGGTTAGCTTTGGTCACCTTCCTTGGTGCCTTTGGGTTAGCGGTCTCCGTGGAGTTTTTTGGGCTGTTTTGCTTCTGCATAGCCTCCTATTTTGTAAGCTTTGCCCGGAGCTCAGAAAGGCTGCGTCCTCACCGAACCATGGCAAGCTCCGCCCCGTGAGTGTGCGTTTTTAATCCGTTTTCAATGCGTTACAGCACATAGAAAAACGCAGGTCATTTTTTTTTTCTTTTAGTTTTCAACTTTCTACATTGTTCCTCTGTTGCATTCTGGGACTGATTGCCTGCGTTAACGGATTAAAAACTCGCATAGTGTGCGTTTTACATTGACTAACATTGTAACGCATAATGCTAGCGTCGGCCGAAAAACTGCGCCTGGGTGCAGTGTAACGCAACGCACAAAAAGGCTGCGTTATATGTGAAAGCTAAAATGAAAGTCTATGGACTTTCACTTCACCTTGGGTAACGCAAACTTCACCCTTTGCGTTGAAACGCAGAAAATCTGCCCTAATGTGAAAGAGCCCTTATCAATATTGGTGGGATTTTAAAAATCCGTGCAGAACTGTCTCAGACATCTTAAGAAATCACTAGATAGTGCAGATTCCTTCTTAAACTGTTTTCAGCACACACTTGTCTTCGCTATCACCATTTGCTCCCCTTCATTTTAACATTTGAAAATAATAAGTATAGCAACTTAAATGACAGAAATAAAGTTTAGAGTCAGTT
This sequence comes from Hyperolius riggenbachi, assembly GCF_040937935.1. NCBI lineage: Eukaryota > Metazoa > Chordata > Amphibia > Anura > Hyperoliidae > Hyperolius > Hyperolius riggenbachi. Next base: position 8,157,075 of record NC_090654.1, read on the forward strand.
AAACACATTTTTCAGTAGAAAACTACATATATTTACACAGATCTGTACATGAGTCCTGGAAGAGGGACACATTATGAGGAAGAAAGGGACTGTCCCTCTGAAAAAGGGACAGTTGGGAGATATGTATGCATACAATTTTGAAATATTTGCTTAAAGGGCCACTATCACGAAAAAAGTAGGCAGTTAAAGATCTGACGGAACCGACAAGTTTAGGATTAGTCCATGTCCTCATGGGGGATTCTCAGGGTGTTCTTTCCTGAACAGCAGTTTAACTGCCAAAATAGTAAGATACCAGCCAGCCTCCCTACTCACTTGCAGACTATTTTGTCAGTTAAACTTTGCAACTGCTGTTCAGGAAATGCTGTTGAAAACAAAGAAAACCCTGTGAATTCCCCCATGAGGAAATGGACTGGCCAAAAACCTGTCGGTTCTGTCAGATTTTAACTGCCCACTTTTTTTTCGTGATAGTGGTCATTTAAATAGGATGTAGCGTGTATGTGTCCTAGCTGTGTCCCCACTCCTTTACGGGGCACTATGGCAAAAAACTGTAAAATTTAAAATACGTGCAAACATATACAAATAAGAAGTACATTTTTTCCAAGAAGAGATGGACTAGTCCAAAACCTGTCAGTTCTGTCAGATTTCTACAACCTACTGTAAGTGACAGCAACATAGGAGAAAAGTAATTTATCGCTCATTTTACTCTCGAAGAAACGTACTGTAAAGGATAGCGGAGATACCACCGCATGGGCAAGCGGCATGGCGGCTATCTCCGCGTATCAGCCGGCGGCCTCTGCCACGCAGCTCCATGCTGCTGCTTTGCCTGGTCCTTCTGGTGCACATAGATTGAGAGCTACGCGCGCGCGCCAGGCGACAGGACCTTTATACAAGTAAAAGGGGAGTCAGCTGATCAGCCGGTCAGCTGACTCCAGCCGTGCTCCGGATTGGCTGAGTGACTGGGGCGGCGCTGTGGAGCGCTCTGAGTATATATAGGACTTGCCTGTCAGTTGCTGGTTGTCTGCTGTTGCAAACGCTAACGTGCTAGCGCTCAGACCTGAGTCAGATCTCACAGTGTGTTAGAAGCAGCCGGAGCTGGGAATTCACACTTAGCCAGTTTCCGTTGATAGCTTAAAGTACTTATTGCATTGTGATATCTGTGTACTATTCTTTAGTCTAGATCCCAGGTGTTGAAACCAAGGACTTCACACCTAGACTAGGATATTGCTATATTGCTACTATTATCTGTTATGATCCTCTGCTTTCCTGACTATTCTCCTGTTTGCTGATTCTGTACTTCTGCCTACCTGATTACTGTTGCCGACACTGCCTGTACCTTACTCTGAATCAGCCTTCTGTCTTTGTACCTTATCTGTCCGTACGTTACTGACCCTGCTTGTCTGACCTTCCTATCCTCACTAGTGGGTCTAGCCATTAGTGAGGAATTTCTAAAGAGCTGTCACCTACTCCCTAGGTGATCAGTCTTTGCAGTACTGTCTGCAACACTTGCTCCTCAAGTGTCTGATAGCTGCAGTAGAGTCTTAATCACCTGCTCCTCGGGTGACCATCCTTGTAGCTCAGTTAGTGGTCCCTGCTCCTCAGGTGTCTACTGGCTGCAGTACAGTCTGAATCCCCTGCTCCTCAGGGGATCCTTGGCTGTAGTGTGGTCTTTAACACCTGCTCCTCAGGTGGTTGTCCTTGCAGTTCAGTGAGTGGTTACTGCTCCTCAGGTGCCACTGGCTGCAGTGCAGTCTGAATTCCCTGCCCCTCAGGGGATTCTTGGCTGCCGTATTGTCTGAATCTCCCGCTTCACGGGAGATCTCCTCTCCTCATTACTGTTGCACCAAAACACAATTCCACATTGGTTGTCCTGTGTCTAGCTATACTAGTATTATTGGTGATTCTGCAGATCACCACATAATCAGGTATAGCATCTGATTAGGAGTGGGGACACAGCGTGGACACATACACGCTACATCCTATCGAGACTAAAAACATATGGATATCACATTAATATGTTTGATATCCTTACCTTCGAGTATTGCGTCGGTATCATCTGTGAAAAGAAAATGCCAACATTGGTAATGCTGATTGCTGAACCCTTGAAAAGGAATTCAGAGATCACAAGACCAGCAAAGTCCATGCGGGGGCAGCAGAATCAGAGCATTAGGCTGGACTGACCCCCAGGATACGTTTATGTTCATTATCCAGACATGTATGTGTTGTGTAATTGTGTATGGGAGCAGCACACGTCAATCTGTCCATCCTTCCCGGCCTGAGACTGGTGACTAGTGTCATGGCCGCCAATGCATGGCGACTACATATGACATCACTACTAATGTCCAGGCCTGCCCACATTAGATATCTCCGCCCACACACATAATGGCTCCAGCAAGTGGCCCTGTGTGACCAATAACTGTCCAGCTCCTCCGGTCTTCATGAAACTGTTTTAAGGTTTTTTTCACACCAAAAATCGAGTAATGCAATTGCAAACTGCAATCTCAAACGCATTTTTCCATTTTTTTTTTTTTTTTGCGATTTTCACTATGTTTGCCTCGATCGAGACGCAGGAAAAATGCAGCAGAACTACGATTGCCTTTTTTAAAAAAATCAAAAAGCATTTAGTATAAAAGTATTCCCGCAATTCCAATTGTAACTTTACTGTACTTGGGTTTGAAGAATATTTTTTAAAAACAAAACGGAACTCAGCCGGTGTGAAAGAGGCCTTAGGGGACTTTAGCCTCGATTCATCAAGACTTATCGAATTGGATAACGTCAGTTCGGTAACATAACAAATTTGTTAAGTTGATTTCAGGATTTATCAAATTTATCTACAGCTGTTAGCGAGCATTCGGTAATCATTTGGTAATGATGCGATAAAACGGAAGAAAGTGCAATTCATGAAAAAGAAAGTGGGTGTGGTTTCGCGTTACATTCAGGATTAGTTCTCTCCTTCACTGCTCTGTCGTTATTCCTTCAGATCATTGCTGACAGAGAAGATGCAGCCATTTGAGGTGGTTATGTATCAGCTGAGAGTGATTCAAAGGCGCAGAAGGGCAAGAATAATGTCTAGAGCCATATCAATTTGCAAGAGAATGGATTTATTTGCTATAACAGAACATCTGCATTTCTCTTGAATCATCCTGTAAGAGAACACAGGCAGTGCCAGGGTTAACCAATTTGCTAGCTGCACTACATATTTTCAGAAAAGGCTCCTATCAAATTGTGGGATTGTCCCAAGCCACTCCCAGAATCCTGGTCCAGGTGTTAAGCCCTATTCAGAATGTTGCTACGTGGTGTTTAAAGGACTGCCTTTTACCCACAATTCCATGGGAAGCTTATGGCCTTGTGTTAAATTACCGCTGTAAAATGGAAATATCGACACGTTACCGAATGGTTACCGAATTGTTATCGATATTTTATCGAATTCACACCGAATGCGGAAAAGCCTTCATGAATACAACTAGAAATCGATATACTTCGAATTCGGTAATTTAACAAACTGGAAAAAGTTATCTCAAAGACAACGATGAATCCAGGCCTAAGTTCATCTGTCGTGTCTTCCCCGTAAGCCATCACACCAATCCATCTTCCTAATAAGGGCGGCTTATCCTAAAATTGCACAAGCATGCTTTTCCCAGTGTTGAGGGGCCAAAAAGCCCCCTTCACCCTGGAGAATAGGAAGAAGTAGCCATTTTATGACCCCTTTACCCATCTACACAGAGTTCAAAGTTTAAAACAAGTCAGCCTTTTAGTCTGTATTTGTTTTCAGAAGTCTTTATCTTCTGCTCCTTCTCTGTATTTTTGGTTCCTCCGTACTGTTGTATTAGAATCCTGGCGCCCCATCCTGCTTACCGCCATGACGAGCAGAACCGGGGCCCGGAACCCCGGCATCAGGCTATTCTAATTTCTCACTGTGGCTTCCTATTGGTCCAGAAGAATGTACCAATGGGTTCTGGAAAGGCAACAAAGGCCCAGGACTTGGGCAGGTGCAGCCCCAAGGGGCACCTAAACTTGGAAGAGGGGTTTCTACATAGGAAAGGGAGGCTAAAAAAAAGGGGAGCAACACATGAAAAAGGGAACCACATGGCCAATGGAGGTGTTCATGAAAGAGAGAGGCTGCTGTACATGGGTGATACATATGGAAAATGGGGCTGCACATGGAATGGGAGGGGCTGCAGAGAGGCCGGGGGCAGAGCGCTATGTACAAGACCTTGCTGCACACTGAATAGGGACTGTCTAAAAATCTTTGTCTACAAAACTTTGTATGATTGATTCCTTATCAGTGGTTGAGCAGATGCAGTCATTAGAACAGGTGTGCAGAGAGCAGAAAGCTTTTTCTCTCTGTGCCCTTAATTGTCAGTCTGTTAGGACAGGGAAAAGAAACTTCTTAGCCCACAGCGGGCCCCCCTGCGGCTGCATCCCTTGCAGGGTCTACTGTTACGCCCCTGTGCCGTCCCTGGTTGTAGCCATTCCACTTGCTCAGCTGAATATAGTTTCAGAACTCCTCGGGTAATCTTTGGAACTTCCCCAAAGGGGTTCCAAGGATGGGTGTGTCCGTACCGCGCATGCGCAAATCAGAATTGCACATTTTCAGGTCTTGTGGTTCCCAGTCAGTTTAGCAGTAATGCAGTAACTTTTTTTCTGTACATAGGTAGTAAGTATGCGTGTTAAAATACTTACAATCATAAAATGCATGGTGAGGATGTTCATAGTGACTCTGAGCTGTAAAACAAATGTAATAACTGTCAGAATTAACAGTTTCACAACCTGCACTGAATGTGCATGGCAGAAACACAGAACCTACCACTGATTGTGACCTGATTCTTAAAGGATACATCTGGTAAATTAAAAAAACCAAAATGTTTTGGCCCTAGAAGTTGTTAGGTCCCATGCCGTAGTTCCGCTCTCCCCTCGGTAAGATAGCGACCCACGGCCAGGGCTGGTACAAGAATTTTTGCTTCCTGAGGCAAACTTGTGAGGATGCGCCCCCTGAATTGGTATGATCGCACAGCACCCAACAATTTGCACCACGCGTTATACAGTAGCTGCAGTGAGCCCCCCCAAAAAACACCCTTAGTATAGGTAGGTAGCCAGGTATAGATGCCCCCAGTATTGGTAGCTAGGTACAGTTGCCCCCAGTATAGGTTGGCCAGGTACAGTTGCCCCCAGTATAGGTTAGCCAGGTACAGTTGCCCCCTGTATAGTTTGGCCAGGTACAGTTGCCCCAGTAGAAGTTGGCCAGGTACAGTTGTCCCCAGTATAGGTTAGCCAGGTACAGATGCCCCCAGTATAGGTTGGCCAGGTACAGTTGCCCCCAGTATAGGTTGGCCAGGTACAGTTGCCCCCAGTATAGGTTATCCAGATACAGTTGCCCCCAGTATAGGTTAGCCAGGTACAGTTGCTACCAGTAGAGGTTGGCCAGGTACAGTTGCCCCCAGCATAGGTTAGCCAGGTACAGTGCCCCCAGTATAGGTTAGCCAGGTACAGTTGCCCCAGTAGAGGTTGGCCAGGTACAGTTCCCCCCAGTATAGGTTAGCCAGTAGTGTTGGGCGAACATCTGGATGTTCGGGTTCGGTGTGGTTCGGCCGAACATGCCCCTAATGTTCGGCATGTTCGAGCCGAACCCCGAACCCAACCCGAACATGTCCCTTTGGGGCCCCTATAGGGTCCCAGCATAAAAGGAGAGCATGCCCCGAGCGCGAGGGGGGGGGGGGGGGGGGTCGGAAATGCTCCCACCCCTCCCCGCTAAGCTCTCCCTTCTGCCGGTACCCTATAATTAAATTTAAGTGCCCAAAAGTACCTGAGGAGGAGGAGTGCAGGAAGAGGGCAGCCGGAGTTCTTGGGCGCTAGTACCATCTGGTGCTTCCGCCCTCTCTTGACGCACTTCCTGTTTACATTTGAAGTCGCGTCAAGAGGGCGTAGAAGTACCGCGATGACGCGAACGAGGGTACGCGTCATCTACATGATGACACGTACCCTCGTACGCGTCATCGTGGTACTTCTGCGCACTCTTGACGTGACTTCAAATGTAAACAGGAAGTGCGTCAAGAGAGGGCGGAAGCACCAGATGGTACTAGCTCCCAAGAACTCCGGCTGCCCGCTTCCTGCCCTCCTCCTCCTCAGGTACTTTTGGGCACCTAAATTTAATTATAGGGTACCGGCAGAAGGGAGAGCTTAGCGGGGAGGGGTGGGGGGCATTTCCGAACCCCCCCCCCCCCCCCCTGCGCTCGGGGCATGCTCTCCCTTTATGCTGGGACCCTATAGGGGGCTATGTTCGGCCGGACACGGCTGTGTTCGGCCGAACAAAGAAGGCCTGTTCGGGTTCGGGCAGCGTGCCCGAGCACCCTCCTGAACACCATGAGGTGTTCGGGGGGTGCCGAACCGAACCCGAACAGGCCAAAATCCGGGCTAACCCGAACAGTGGCGAACACTGTTCGCCCATCACTATTAGCCAGGTACAGTTGCCCCCAGTATAGGTTAGTCAGGTACAGTTGCCCCCAGTATAGGTGGTTAGTAAGGTACAGTTGCCCCCAGTATAGGTTGGCCAGGTACAGTGCCCTCAGTATAGGTTAGCCAGGTACAGTTGCCCCAGTAGACTTTGGCCAGGTATAGTTGCCCCCAGTAGAGGTTGGCCAGGTACAGTTGCCCCCAGTATAGGTTAGCCAGGTACAGTTGCCCCCAGTATAGGTTAACCAGGTACAGTTGCCCCCAGTATAGGTTAGTCAGGTACAGTTGCCCCCCCAGTATAGGTGGTTAGTCAGGTACAGTTGCCCCCAGTATAGGTAGGTAGCCAGGTATAGGTGCCCCCAGTATTGGTAGCAAGCTACAGTTGCCCCCAGTATAGGTTGGCCAGGTACAGTTGCCCCCAGTATAGGTTAGCCAGATACAGTTGCCCCCAGTATAGGTAGGTAGCCAGGTACAGTTGCCCCCAGTATAGGTTAGCCAGGTACAGTTGCCCCAGTATAGGTTGGCCAAGTACAGTTGCCCCCAGTATTGGTAGCAAGCTACAGTTGTCCCCAGTATAGGTTGGCCAGGTACAGTTGCCCCCAGTATAGGTTAGCCAGGTACAGTTGCCCCCAGTATAGGTTGGCCAAGTACAGTTGCCCCCAGTATTGGTAGCAAGCTACAGTTGTCCCCAGTATAGGTTGGCCAGGTACAGTTGCCCCCAGTATAGGTTAGCCAGGTACAGTTGCCCCCAGTATAGGTAGGTAGCCAGGTATAGGTGCCCCCAGTATAGGTTAGCCAGGTACAGTTGCCCCGGTATAGGTTGGCCAAGTACAGTTGCCCCCAGTATAGGTTGGCCAGGTACAGTTGCCCCCAGTATAGGTTGGCCAGGTACAGTTGCCCCCAGTATAGGTTACTCAGGCACTGTCTTCACTTCCTGTTTCTGCTTGGTGCTGTCCTCTCATACTTCTGCCGCCTGAGGAAGTCGCCTCACTTGGCATCATGGGTGGACCGAGCCTATCAACGCCCAGGATATTATGCGCATGCACAGGCGCATCTCCTGTGATTGCGCTCCCGTCACCAGGAGTGCTCTGCACTTGCACAGTTGAGAGAGAATTACACTGTGCAAATACAGTGCGCTCCCTGCGACGTGAGCACAATCACAAGAGGCATGCGGCACTCCCCCGGGCATGCGCAGAGTATCTAAACCCGGCGGCAGGTCAGAGGCGGAGGAGAGAGCGGAACTGCGTCATGGGACTCAGCGATTTCTAGGGGCTGGAAGAAGCTCCACTTTTTTTTTTTTTATTTGCCAAAATGCATCATGAGTGTCACCTATATAACGTGAGTTGCACTGTGTGAACAATGGAGGTGCACAAATCAGGGCCAGTATGCTTTACAACAGGGGCGTTTCTAGGGTCCTTGGAGATCAGTGGCACCTGTGGGCACCAGGCGGGGAGGTGGCAAAAAATGGGCGTGGCCATGCGGTGAGTGGGCGTGGTCATGGGTGGGGCCAAATGTACATGAACTTAGCAGCGGTGTAAGCTACGGATAACGGGCCTGCCCATCGAAATATTGGACGGAGCCCCCTGTCCTTTATTTCGATCATTTACAATCAGTATAGGCATAGATCAAAGATGTATACGCACATACAATTTTGATTGGTCAATCACTGACCCCCAATTTCCCACCCCCGTGCAGTAAGTGGGCCAACAGACAATTAATTTTATGAACAGAGCTAAAATTGGCTAATCAAAATTGTATGTGTGTACCAGGCTTTACAGCTAATACTGTACATACTGAAAGTAGCAGGGATCAGCATACAATATAGCTGGTTTACAATCAATAAAGGCACAGAGTAACACCTTACACTGTACACACTGGAGGTAAATCAGCACACAGTGCAGGCACTAGAGAACAGCGTATACTGTACATACTGTAGGCAGCAGAATTCAGCACACTGCAGCTAGCGTGCCAAAAATATGATGATCACGTTGTGCGGCGTGCTTATCGCGCCGCACCAAAAAATGGGTGGGCCATGGACCAGAATATAGGTGTGGTAACGGGTGGAGACAAATTTACATGAACCTAGCAATGGTGGGACATCAGATTAGGACAGTGGTGGCGAACCTTTTGGAGGCCGAGTGCCCAAACTGCAACCCAAAAGTCACTTACCGGTATCTATCGCAAAGTGGCAACAGCAATTTAAACTAAATACTGTACACACGTTTTAACTCATACATGAACATTATGGAAAATCCAAGTTGAAAATAAACTGTGAAGATAAACAATTTCATCCATCCTACTCCTGAAAAATGTATTCAATTTTTTAGAACCTCCCAGTTTTATTTTCTGTTTTAAAACGCTAAAAAAGTAGGTTTAATGCTATTGTCTCATATGATAAGGATTCAGCTTTTCCCATAGTCTCGCAGTTAGCAATCATGTGACCCCCAACAAGACATATTCAGCAATCATGAGGCCCCCAACAAATCAGGAGGCCCCCAACAAGACAAATTCAGCAATCATGAGGCCCCCAACAAGACAAATTCAGCAATCATGAGGCCCCCAACAAATCATGAGGCCCCCAACAAGACAAATTCAGCAATCATGAGGCCCATAACTTAAATATATCCATGGAGAATAGATTAAGAAAGAACGCATAATATATGCCATAATTTTAAGAGAGGCATCTATGCTAATCCATAATATAATGCTTCTTATTATAATACATTTAATAGCTTTATTCTGACCCACCAGTAAATAAGATTGAGGGACTAGAACCTACTTTGATTGTTTTTACTTTTATGTTAATACTGTTGTATTTTCATATTGTGTTAGTTTACCTTAACATGTTATTTCTATTGTGCATATTTCACGGGAGTTTGAATGTTAAAATATGCGTATGTTATTTAAAAATTTAGCAGATGTCAATGTTGCTCAATTTATTGTTGTATAATTATTTTCTGCTAATAAAAATTTGAAGATTTAAGCAATCATGAGGCCCCCAACAAATCATAAGGCTCCCAACAAGACACATTCAGCAGTCATGAGGCACATAAATAGACAGCATTTCACATAAATAGGCAGAATGCCCCCTTAATATGGTAGCCCCCCCAAGTTAGGTAGTGAGTGACAGGGACCCCCAGGTTAGCTAGTGAGTGACAGGCGCCTCCAGTTAGGTAGTGAGTGACAGGGACCCCGATAGTGAGTGACAGGGAGCACCTTTAGGTAGTGAGTGAGTGACAGGGAGCACCTTTAGGTAGTGAGTGAGTGCCAGGGAGCCCCTTTAGGCAGTGAGTGAGTGACAGGAAGCCCCTTTAGGCAGTGAGTGAGTGCCAGGGAGCCCCTTTAGGCAGTGAGTGAGTGACAGGAAGCCCCTTTAGGCAGTGAGTGAGTGACAGGGAGCCCCTTTAGGGAGTGAGTGAGTGACAGGGAGCCCCTTTAGGGAGTGAGTGAGTGCCAGGGAGCCCCTTTAGGGAGTGAGTGAGTGACAGGGAGCCCCTTTAGGGAGTGGGTGCGTGCCAGGGAGCCCCTTTAGGGAGTGAGTGAGTGACAGGGAGCCCCTTTAGGGAGTGAGTGAGTGCCAGGGAGCCCCTTTAGGGAGTGAGTGAGTGCCAGGGAGCCCCTTTAGGGAGTGAGTGAGTGCCAGGGAGCCCCTTTAGGGAGTGAGTGAGTGCCAGGGGAGCCCCTTTAGGGAGTGAGTGAGTGACAGGGAGCCCCTTTAGGGAGTGAGTGAGTGCCAGGGGAGCCCCTTTAGGGAGTGAGTGAGTGACAGGGAGCCCCTTTAGGGAGTGAGTGAGTGACAGGTAGCCCCTTTAGGGAGTGAGTGAGTGACAGGGAGCCCCTTTAGGGAGTGAGTGAGTGACAGGGAGCCCCTTTAGGCAGTGAGTGAGTGACAGGAAGCCCCTTTAGGGAGTGAGTGAGTGACAGGGAGCCCCTTTAGGCAGTGAGTGAGTGACAGGAAGCCCCTTTAGGGAGTGAGTGCGTGCCATGGAGCCTCTTTAGGGAGTGAGTGCGTGCCAGGGAGCCCCTTTAGTGAGTGAGTGAGTGAGTGACAGGGAGGCCCCCCCTCTAGCCGCCGCCGCTCCCCCCCTACCTCTCAGCAGACCTCAGGATCAGCGGCGACCCGACCAGATGTACGAGCGGGCGCTGGACGCGCCCGCTCGATATGCGGAAGTGATGTCACTTCCGCATATCAGTGTGGGCGCTGGGTCCTAGCGCCCACACGATTGGTCGCCGGCTCGCCGCCTGATCCTGAGGTCTGAGACTGTCAGTGACGCGGCGGCTGGAGGGAGCCGCTGAGTCCTGACAGAGGGGGCGGCCGGGCGGAGATCCGTGGCACCCCAGGAAAGATTGGGGGCACGTGCCCCCCTAAAACAGGGCTAGCGACGCCCCTGCTTTACAAAACAGGACCTTAAACTAGGCATTCCACTAAATGGCTAGTCGTTAGAGTGAGATGCAGTCCTACTAGTTTGGCATGTGCTAGTTAGCCTGCATGAGATTATGGAAGGTCTCTGAACCACGTCTGACACTGATATGCAGACGTGGAAATGAACAGAGGCGCTAGGCTGAGTCATAGGCACTTGTTGCTGTGTGCTCCATCCCCTATTCCCTGATGAAGCGGGGCCACACCTGTGAAATGCGTTGCTTTGACCCTTTGGAGTGTATATATAAATACATTAGCTTGTTGATATAATATCAACCCTGCTTGGAGGAGGTAAGTCCACCACTGACTCCCCGTTTAAAAAAAAAAATTAGCTACTTTTTCCTTTTGGCGCCCCTGTTCATTTCCACATTGTTCAAGTCCACCCAAGGTGGAAGGGTGTCACCCCCTTGTTTTCAGATCTACAGAGAGTGACTTCTCAATCAAGTGGGGACAGGTCTAATCTCCCCACCTGCCTATACAGTGGTTGCCTTAGTGGTACCCCATGTTTGTGAGTATAACTTTACATACTTGCCTCTCATCACTCCAGTACATACTGCACTATATTGGGCTCTCTGTGTTCTCTTTTGTTTTCTCACTACTGATAAGCAGATGTGAGACTTCTGTGGCATGGCTAGATGGGATAAAGATAACACAAAGTGGGGATGCTACACTGGGGCACTGGCCCCCCTGGGAATCACTGTGCCGTCCCCTTCCCCCCCCCCCCCCCCGCTCTCAGTAACATACAGTTAACTGTTTGCAGTTAGGGTAGTTCCAGATAGGGTATGTAAAATATTTTCCATGTCAACCTGAGTCTATGTAGGCGTTAACTATACCAAGGGTCCTATCTATTTGCCATAAATTCCTCACAATCCTTGCAAAATCCCTTGTAATTAATGTGTCTGGATGACACTTATATTTGCAAAGAAAACCTCTCTGCCTCCTACTGATTGTATGTTCTAACATTGAAGCTGAACGCTTACTCTTTTTCTAAAGCTCGCCATACAAAAAGATTTTTTTCCCCCAAATGGGCCCCACCAGCCAGCCATCGTGTGCCCCTCCGAAACTTTGAAGCCGGAGTCGCCACTGATAACACGGCATTCACACTGCGGAGCGAGGTGCTGGATGAACAGTAAACATTACAAAACACAGAAATCAGAGCTGAGGAGAGTATGAAGTACTTACGTGCTCCTAGCCAGTGATTGGTCAGAGAAATTCAGAGCATGCGGGAGAAAAATGGAAATTAAAAAAAGATTATTCAGAGGAACATCCTGCAAATAAACTCAAGTGAGTCTTTATTGATAACAGATGATTCTGTAGCAAAAATTCTAAAAACAATCTGTGAATGCAACTTGTCGTTCCATCAACGAATGCACGTTACCCCCTTTTGCAAAGAAGGATTTACAAAACACACAAATTGACACATCTGCATAATAAGTGCATAGATCAAAGCTCTGCGCCTAACATGTGGGCCTAACTGTGAGCCCCTCTGAAGGACAGTTAGGTGTCAGGACAATATACCCTGTACAGCGCTGCAGAAGAGGTCGGTGCTATATAAATACTAAATAATAATATGTCGTCCCCTCCATACATTTATGCATCAATCTCCAGTTTCCACCCCCTCCCAGAACCTTTGTTCTCCCCATGAGACCCTCTTGTCCTCTAGCTTGCTCCCCTCCCTTCACAACCGCACCCAGGACTTCTCAAGAGTGTCACTCTTCCTTTGGTATTCTCTCCCACAGCTTGTCCATCATGTTCAAACCTTCAAATGTACTCTTAAAGAGAGTCTGAAGCCAAAATAAATTCTTCTTTTTACAGGCTATTTATCTTAAGCAATATGAGTAAAACGCCACATCACCACGGCAGAACGAGGTTTTATAACCCCCCAAATCCCTGGGGCAAAAATTGGGGAGCGCTTCCTGGTAGAGGCAAAGCTTTGTGCAGTAGCTCTGCCTCTACTGGAGTCAATCTCCGCCGATCGCCGCCTCTCCCCGCCCCTTTCAGTCTTCCTTCACTGAGAGGGGCGGGGAGAGGCGGAGATCCGCGCACAGTTTGACTTCAGTAGAGGCAGAGCTACAGCAATAAGCTCTGCCTCCCCGGGCAGCAAAATCCACGACTTTGAAAGTTGTGGATGTTTGCCCCGGGATTTGGGGGGTATAAAGCTCTCGTTCTGTTGCGTGAATGCAATAGCTAAATAATAAATAGAAGGTAAAAAGAAGATTTTTTAATGGCTTCAGAGTCTCTTTAAAACTCATCATTTTAGGCAGCTTATAATTCGCCATAGCTAACACTGGAAGCTTATTGCCTCAACCACTAACCCGTTTTGTGTCTCCACCCGCCTACCTTCTAGAGTGTAAGCTCACAAGGGCAGGGACTGCCCCCTAATGTTTCTTGTTTTTGCTGTACTTTATGAAATTAACCTGTACCAGTATTGGTGGTGATGAGTCAAGCCACACATGAACTGTATGTATTTGTACATGTGTTGCTAGATGTTCTGATTGTACAGTATGTTGAATAGCTCATGTTACATGTATCTATGCTTCCACTATTTTTTTATACTATGGAAGATGTAGGTTTTATATAAATGAAGAATAATAACAATATAATCTGCTACCTTCTACAAATTTATCAGCAATCATTGTCTCATTCTCTTTCCCCTTCTCCTCCGGTTTGGTGACCACCATCGATGTTAGAGGCGTCACAAACTTGAACTTCAGAGCGAGGCCCAGAGCCTTCTGCTCCAGAGAATCTTTTTCTGATGGGTCAGCATAAACCCTGAGTGCAAATAGAATGGTATTAGAACTGATAAAAATACAATATTTGTATAATACCATATAGACACAGTCTTTTCACCGTCCATCTCCATCCCTTCCGTACAATGCCATCTGCCCCAATCACGATACTGGGTGGCCTTACCTTATAAAGTGAGTGGAATATGGAAAGAAATATGTCTGCCCTAGGAGAGACATCCATTGCCACCCCACCCATTCTTCCCTCTAACAAATAGTCACATTTACAGTTGTAAGAACACAGAATAACATAATGAGCATGAGTTTTAATAATGGTTGTAAGTGGCAAAATATACTGATTTCATCATCAGAATTTCCTTTGGGGCCTTAGTGTTATTTGTAATTGAGGGTTCTCACCAGTCCAGAAGAATAGGCCAATGGGAAGCCTTGGCAGTAAATTCAAATATGCGATTGGTTGATCAGTGCTGGGGGAGGGGACAAATAGCAAAAACAGGCAGGTGATTATGGTAACTTAATAAACAGGTTAGCTTTATTTCATTAAAATAAGTTTTGCTTTTGTTTGGGAGGTATTAACACTCCCCCAATGCATGGTCCTTCCTCAATGTTAAAGGTGTGCCGGTATCAGCTAGGAAGGAGAGCCTCCCGCTCCCTGGCTCTTGTCTCCTGGCTGTCTAACCTGTGTAGTTGGCTGAGGGGATAATAAGGCATCCTGAAGGTGAGGAGGGGGGAGGGACACAATGGTTTTTTTTCTGTTTTTAATGGGTCCAGGAATTATATCTGGTTCAGCACCGCAGTGTCGAAACCCTCATGCATCCGAGCAACGTTCACCTCCCATTCATTCGCCAATAACTTTATTGATACTTATCACAACGCCGGTAGCTCCCACCTTCTCGAATCTATTCCTATGGGGGTGGGAGAAAAGATACATTCTGGGAGAGGAGAATCCATTTAGACAGAAAATTGGTCATTGGTACCGTTATGTGGACGATGTGGTGCTGACCAGGAGGGGCACGGATGGTGAGTTTGGTGAGTTCCTTGATTATATCAACGTGAATGACCTCAACATGCAGTTTAGAGGTGAACTGGCTGAAACCAGCTTGTCCTTTCTTGATTTGGAACTGTATGTTGAGGGTCACAAAATTTTCAGTAGAGGGCATAGAAAGTCCACGGCCACCAATTCCGTGCTCCTCCAGACCAGCTTCCACCCCTCTCACACGATAAAAGCTATCCCTTATGGACAATTTGTCAGACTTAAGCGTAACAACTACAAAAGGGAGGATTTTATCCTCCAGAGTAGAGAACTGGCAATTAGGTTATCCATTAGGGGATACCCTATGGCTGATCTAAATGCAACATTCAAACGAGCTGATGCTCTCGAACGCACAGAGTTGATGACAAATAAAAGTGAGAGGAAACGAAATTCTAGGCGAGGAGGAAAAGCCCTGACTTGTATTTTTGATTATTCCCCTATGGCCGAAAGGATAAAAGCAATCATTCATAAGCATTGGTGTGAATTCCAGTTAAACACTAGGTCCTCTGCTGTGGCTAGTTCCAAACCCTTAATCTCTTTTAGAAAGGCTAAAACGATTGGTGACCATGTCACAAACAGTGAATTTAAAGTGTAAGAGAGTAAAGTGAATTTAAGTGGAGAGAGTAAGTAGAGAGAGAGTAAGCAGCACTGAAGATGAGCTCCTGATTCTATACAACTTATACCTTGTAATGAGCAAATTGAAGGACATCACAAAAGCAAGGAACAGACATACAGACAGAATGAAAAACTAAAGACATGGACTAAACAATTTTAAACAAGGACATCCAGACAAAATAAAAGAAACAAGCTTATGGAGTAACAACAAGCAGACTGCTGAAGAGACCCCTGCCCTGCCCTCAGAGAAATAACAGAAATCCAGAGGAACAGAACACAAGCCCTCTCCAAGGTAAGGGCTTTCTGCCATACAGCTGCATAAACTGCATAAACTTGTCAATACATTATAATAGAAAGACAAAGATATAAAATAAGAAAAGTACTGTGATAATGGAAAGGCAAAGGCAAAGCAGCATAGACAAGACTGAAGCCTCAGAGACAGAAGGCAGAGCCAGCAGGAGGTCAGGAATCCTAAGGATAACATATCCACAAGGAACAAACAAAGATCAAAGGAAGGCAATTAAGAAGGCAATTGTAACGATCGGTGAAGCACAGAGAGGTCTGATTACCGGTGACCTGCAGTGTCACGGGGAATACAGACGTATACCAGATTATATGTGATCTGCAGTATCACCGATAATCCAATATACTAGCTAACCTCCGTTCACCTGAGTAGAGTGTAGTGTTAGGTGTAACAGTAACACTTAGAGGACTAGGCCTCAGTACAGCAAGACGTACTGTACAGATTCCCTCCGCAACCGTGAGCTCTCCAAGACGGGAGGAGTCAGGCTGCCAGCAGGAAGGATCTTCTGGAAGTAACCCTCAGGCGGAAGGGTCACTAACAGAACAAGGAACCGCCTCCAAGAGTGAGGTCGGTTCTCGAGGTCGGACAAGCCAGGTCGTACACACACGGACAGATAAAGTACAAATACAGTAGGCAAAGGCGGAGTCAAGGTACAGGCAGGGTTCGGCAATGGGGTATCAGATATATCGGGGTACAAAATCAGGAGGCAGAAACAGAGTCTAGGAACGAGCCGAGGTTCGGCAACAGAGAATCAGAAATATCGAGGTACAAGGTCAGAGTTCAAGAGAGTGGTCGAGCAGGCAAATTGTCATAACAGATAATCACAATCAAACTAGTACTTTAGCTATCAATATCTAGCTAAGTGTAGGATTACGGCTCCAGCCGGTCCCGGCACACTTAAGGATCTGACTACGGATCTGGGTGCTCCCACATATGTGATCGCAACGCCAGACAAAGCAAGAGTGAACAGCCGGCAGTATATATGCCCCTATGCATCCCCCAGCACCTCCCAGATTGCTGGACCAATGGGGAGCGGAGTAAGAGTCAGCTGACCTGCCTGATCAGCTGACTCTCTCCCGGGTGTCATAAGGCCTGTTTGAGTGCGCGCGCGCGCGTCACTCTAAACCCTGTGGGACTACGAGTCCCAGCCACCGCAGCCCCGCTCAGCGGTGTCTCTGCTGCGGGGACATGTGCGCGAACCGCCGCGTTGCCCCACCTGCTGCATGGAGGCAGCCGCCTCATGATGTGAAGAGGTGGCTGCCTCTCCGTGTGATGCGGAAAGAGCCGCCCGCCGCTGGCTCATGGCGGCGGCTCTTCCGCGATTCCTCACAGTACCCCCCCCCCCCCCCCCCCGAGGAGTGGACTCCGGACAGCTCCTTCTGGGCTTCTCTGGATGTAAAGCGTGAAATTCCCTTACTAGCTCATCCGCATGCATGCGGTTCCCAGGTACCCATTGCCTCTCCTCAATGCCGTACCCCTTCCAATGCACGAGATACTGTACCGAGTTCTGTACAGTACGTGAGTCTATGATCTTCTCCACCTCATACTCGGGTTGGGCATCGATTAAGACAGGAGGAGGAGGAGTGGGACCCACCTGGGCTGCGGGTTTGAGAAGTGATACGTGGAAAGACCTCACTCCACGCATGCTGGCGGGAAGATCAACGGTATACGTGACATCGTTGATCTTCCTAGTAACTGGGAATGGACCCACGAACCTGGGACCAAGTTTGTCAGAGGGTTGTTTCAGGGTCAGGTGACGGGTTGAAACCCAAACCAAATCTCCTGGTTGAAATTTCCACTCTACCGAGCGTCTCTTATCAGCCTGACCTTTCTGACTCTGAAAAGCTTTAACGAGATTATTCTTGATGGTCCGCCACATGTCCTTAAATGATCTTTGCCACGCCTCCAAAGCTGGGAACGGAGTGGATGCAACTGGCAAAGGAGAGAATTTAGGCAGTTTACCTGTCACAATCTGAAATGGACAGAAACCTGAGGAAGAGCTCTTCAAGTTATTGTGGGCAAATTCTGCATAAGGTATATATTTAACCCAATCGCTTTGTGTCTCGGCAACATAGCACCTCAAAAATTGCTCTAAGGATTGGTTAACCCTCTCCGTCTGGCCGTTTGTCTGCGGGTGGTACCCCGAGGAAAATGACAATTTCATGCCCATTTGGTGACTAAATGCCTTCCAAAACTTCGAAACGAACTGGACTCCCCGATCGGATACTATGTTTTCTGGAATGCCATGCAGTCTGAAGACATGGATGATAAATAAATCGGCCAGTTCCTGGGCCGAGGGGAGTCCTTTCAGAGGCACCATCTTACTAAAACGGTCGACCACCACCCAAATAACTGACATGCCCTCAGATCTCAGAAGCTCTCCCACGAAATCCATGGACAAATGGGTCCATGGTTCACTCGGGGTGGGCAAAGGCTGTAAAGTACCTACAGGTGCCAGGCGGGAGGGCTTGCTTTTCGCGCACACCGCACATTCCCTGACAAACTCCTTACAGTCGGCGGCCAGCGAAGGCCACCATACACATCTGGCCACGAGATCTTGCGTTCTAGACGCTCCCGGATGCCCCGCGTTCTTATGGGAATGAACCATCTCCAAGATCTGGAAACGTAGTGGGAACGGAACAAATAATACCCCGTCCGGTTTCCCTTCTGGGACATCCTGCTGAAAAGAACTCAAAGTCTCCTTCCAGTCCTCCCAAGTCTCGGTGGCGGCTAACACCATACTTCGTGGGACAATGGTCTCGGGAACAGAGGGCTGTGCTGTCTCTGGCTCAAAACACCTAGAAAGTGCGTCCGCCTTGGTATTCTTACTACCTGGCGTATACGTGATCAAAAATGTAAATCTCGAGAAAAATAGCGACCACCGAGCCTGTCTCGGGCTTAACCTTTTAGCCCCCTCGATGTATTCTAGGTTTTTGTGGTCGGTATAAACCGTGATCGTGTGCTCAGCTCCCTCTAGCCAATGACGCCACTCTTCAAAGGCCAATTTGATGGCTAGGAGCTCCCTGTTGCCTATGTCATAGTTTCTCTCTGCCGGAGAGAACCTTCGAGAAAAATAGGCACACGGGTGTAGTCTACCCTGAAGACCAGAACGCTGGGACAGCACAGCCCCCACCCCGATCTCCGAGGCGTCTACCTCAACAATAAACGGAAAAGAAGTGTCCACATGTCTGAGTATGGGGGCTGAGCAGAACAACCCTTTTAACTTAGAAAAAGCCTGTAAGGCCTCGGGAGACCAATGAGTGGTGTCTGCCCCTTTTTTAGTAAGGCTAGTGAGAGGGGCGACAACTGTGGAGTACCCCTTTATAAACCTTCTATAATAATTCGCAAACCCCAAGAACCGTTGCAATGATTTTAACCCCACCGGCTGTGGCCACTCCAGGACCGCGGAAACCTTGGCAGGGTCCATAGACAGACCTGAGGTGGAGATTATATACCCCAGAAAAGCCACCGACGTGACCTCAAAAATACATTTCTCGAGTTTGGCGTATAACCGATTCTGCCTCAGTTTGTCTAAAACCATCCTGACATGGGTTCTGTGTTCCGGGAGGTTGTTAGAAAAAATGAGAATGTCGTCAAGATAGACTAGGACGAACTTTCCCAAGACCTCCCGAAAAACCTCATTGATGAGTTCCTGGAAGACGGCCGGGGCATTACACAAGCCGAAAGGCATCACCCTATATTCGTAGTGCCCATCAGGGGTATTGAAGGCCGTCTTCCATTCATCGCCCTTCCTTATACGCACCAGGTTGTATGCCCCCCGTAAATCCAGTTTTGAAAATATCCTAGCCTCAGTGACCTGTGTGAATAAATCGTCTATAAGTGGTAACGGGTAACGATTCTTCACCGTGATTTTATTGAGGCCACGATAATCAATGCAAGGCCGTAAACCCCCGTCTTTCTTTTTAACAAAAAAGAAGCCTGCCCCAGCGGGTGACCGGGATGGCCTAATAAAACCCTTTGCCAAATTCTCACGGATGTACTCCTGCATGGCGAGTTTCTCGGGACCAGATAAATTATATAAATGGCCTCGAGGAGGCATACAACCAGAACGAAGGTCAATGGGACAGTCAAATGGGCGATGCGGGGGTAATTTATCCGCGGCCTTGGGACAAAACACATCGGCATAATCTGAATACTGTTCCGGTATACCTTCCACCTGTACATTAGTTAGACCTAATGTTAGTCTCCTCAAACACTGCTGGAAACAATGAGGTGACCATGCTGTCAACTGTCCTGTGGCCCAGTCTATTTGCGGGGAGTGAACCTGCAACCAAGGCATGCCTAGGATTATAGTGGAGGTGGACATGTGTAAAACAAAAAATTGTAACTGCTCCTCGTGCAATACCCCTATGGTGAGCTTCACAACCGGAGTCTGTGACAGGGGACAATTCCGCTGCAAAGGGGAATCGTCAACAGCCGTAACCTGAATGGGGGGTCTCACGGGAGTGAGCAGTAGACCCAACTCCTGAGCAAACTCAAAATTCATAAAGTTAGCCGCTGAGCCGGAGTCAATGAAAGCCTCAGTGGCAACAGACTTATCATCCCATGTGATAGTACAAGGGAGAAGTAATTTTTTCTCTTTAAGGGGTGAAGGTTGTGTGCCTAGGGTGTCACCCCCCACTACTCCTAGGCAGACCCGTTTCCCGCCCTGTTGGGGCAATTTCGCACCCTGTGCCCTGCCTCTGCACAGTATAGGCACAGTTGTTCCGTCATCCTCCGCCTTCGCTCCACCTGGGTCAGTTTTGATCGACCAATCTGCATCGGCTCTGGTGGAGGCAAGGCCGGAGCGGGCGAGACAGGCGGAGATGCTGTTACAGAGGATGCAGCAACCGGTGCCGCATACGAAGTCACCCTGACACGGTGACTACCCCTAGCCTGCCTCTGATGGCGTAGTCTGCGATCTACTCGAATGGCCGATGATATGGCCTCATCAAGTGTCTTGGGCTCGGGTACCGTTAACATTAAATCGGAGACCTCCTCCGTCAACCCAGACAAAAAATAATCCATTAGTACGAAGTTATCAAATCTGGAGGTGACTGACCACCTGCGGAACTCCGCCGCATAATCCTCGACCGAACCCCTGCCTTGCCGCAAAAGTTTGAGCTTCCGCTCTGAGGATGCAGCAAGGTCAGGGTCGTCGTAGATTATGGCCATGGCCTTAAAGAATTCCTCTACCGAGGTCAGGGCGGTATCGGTGGGAGACAGGTTATATGCCCAGGACTGGGAGTCCCCAGTCAACAACGTTTTAATAAAGATGACCCGTTGGGTCTCAGTCCCCGAGGATCGGGGTCTCAATTCAAAATATGATAACACTCTACTCCTGAAATTCCGGAAGTCAGACTTGTGGCCGGAAAACTTATCAGGGACAGGCATACATATGTCATCACTAGGAGGGGATCGCACTGAATCAACTGATGTCTGGAGGGTTCTCACAGAGCCGGATAAGGCATCAATTAAGGCTTTGTGCTGGCCTAGTGCTTGGTGAATGCTATCCACCGAAGTGGCAAGCACAGTCAGAGGATCAGTGCGTTCCATCAGTTGTTTGGTCTGGCGTTCTGTAACGATCGGTGAAGCACAGAGAGGTCTGATTACCGGTGACCTGCAGTGTCACGGGGAATACAGACGTATACCAGATTATATGTGATCTGCAGTATCACTGATAATCCAATATACTAGCTAACCTCCGTTCACCTGAGTAGAGTGTAGTGTTAGGTGTAACAGTAACACTTAGAGGACTAGGCCTCAGTACAGCAAGACGTACTGTACAGATTCCTTCCGCAGACCTGAGCTCTCCAAGACGGGAGGAGTCAGGCTGCCAGCAGGAAGGATCTTCTGGAAGTAACCCTCAGGCGGTAGGGGCACTAACAGAACAAGGAACCGCCTCCAAGAGTGAGGTCGGTTCTCGAGGTCGGACAAGCCAGGTCGTACACACACGGACAGATAAAGTACAAATACAGTAGGCAAAGGCGGAGTCAAAGTACAGGCAGGGTTCGGCAACGGGGTATCAGATATATCGGGGTACAAAATCAGGAGGCAGAAACAGAGTCTAGGAACGAGCCGAGGTTCGGCAACAGAGAATCAGAAATATCGAGGTACAAGGTCAGAGTTCAAGAGAGTGGTCGAGCAGGCAAATTGTCATAACAGATAATCACAATCAAACTAGTACTTTAGCTATCAATATCTAGCTAAGTGTAGGATTACGGCTCCAGCCGGTCCCGGCACACTTAAGGATCTGACTACGGATCTGGGTGCTCCCACATATGTGATCGCAACGCCAGACAAAGCAAGAGTGAACAGCCGGCAGTATATATGCCCCTATGCATCCCCCAGCACCTCCCAGATTGCTGGACCAATGGGGAGCGGAGTAAGAGTCAGCTGACCTGCCTGATCAGCTGACTCTCTCCCGGGTGTCATAAGGCCTGTTTGAGTGCGCGCGCGCGCGTCACTCTAAACCCTGTGGGACTACGAGTCCCAGCCACCGCAGCCCCGCTCAGCGGTGTCTCTGCTGCGGGGACATGTGCGCGAACCGCCGCGTTGCCCCACCTGCTGCATGGAGGCAGCCGCCTCATGATGTGAAGAGGTGGCTGCCTCTCCGTGTGATGCGGAAAGAGCCGCCCGCCGCTGGCTCATGGCGGCGGCTCTTCCGCGATTCCTCACAGCAATACTGAAAGACAATACAGAAACTCTATGTGCAGATTATAACAAACTAGGGAGCATAACTAATTTAATATTATATACAGAACATATCCTCGCATGGCACAAGGCAATAGGTGAACACTACAAAGATATTACAATTGTGGACATCAACCAGGATGGGGACACAGGCAGGCAAATCAGAACTCAGGATGATGACTCCCCCCAGCAGACAGCATTAACCATCAGTGTTTATAACAGTGGAACCATCTTGATCCAAGGTGCTAAATGCAGACTGGAGGAATTTGAGAAGCTATTTCCCCATATCAGAGAGAAAGCAGAAAACTATAAAACCATAAATAACCCTGCTACACAAAAATGTGAGGATCAAACTACAAAACAGGGAGAAAAACTGCCCCCCAGAGACTCTCAATCACACCCCTCCCTGGAGACCCTCAGAGATTGTTTGTCTAATCTAGAGATAGACTTCACCCTCTTCAGAGAACAATATCAAAGAAGCCAAGGTGTGAAAAATGCAAATGACCAACTGAGAGAAGAACTAGCCAGGCTGAAATCTGAGCACACTGAAGCTCTGTGTGAAATCAAAGCATCTCTTCAACAACTGCAGGAGGAGAACTCACAGCTTAAGGAGGAGATCCGGAAAATACAGATATTAAATCAGCCAAAAGAAGAGGTGACAACAAAATGTACAAAGGTTCCCACAAGTTGTGCACTGATTGAGGACTGCACTGTACACCACACACAAGAAACAGTAAACACCAAAGACCACCACAGCCAGCTGGACCCCTCCCCAAATGCTACCAACACATGCCCACCCAACACCTCAGAGCCCAGCCACTGCCAGCAATACCCCTCCCCAAATGCTGCCAAGACTGCCCCACCCAACACTCCAGAGCTTAAGCCTAAACACCAAGCAAATGGCTCCTATAGACCTCGCAGTCCTGACATTGTGCTGATTATAGACTCTAATGGGACATACCTGGACATAAAGAGACTCTTTCCAGGGAAGAATGTCATTAAAATCACCTGCTCAACTATTGAACAAGTAGCAGGGGTCATTAATGAGCCTCATTTCACTGACCAAAAACATCTCATCCTGCACACCGGGACCAATGACATTACACAAAACACCATAGACCAAGAAACCATCACAGACAAACTGTCACAAATTGCAAAAAGGGCACAGCTGAAATTCCCCAATACAAAGATTATCCTCTCTTCCCTGCTCCCAAGAAAAGATATCTCTCACCAGACAATCCAACAAATCAATGCAAAGCTGACCTCCAATCTCAGATCCTCACCAGGCATACAACTGGCACAGCACCCTACAATCTCAGCTCACCACCTGAACAACAACAAGCACCTTAGCAAACAAGGAGTCAGCCTCCTTGCAAAGGAGTTTAAGGACATGGTACTTGATAGACCTCAGAGACCCCAAGATAGACCTAAACCAACACACAGATGGCAAACTCCAATAAAGCGTTACCAAAGAGAGCCCCCACAAACACAACAAATGCGGAGGAAACCGCCTGACCCACAATGGCAACACGGAGGAAGGGAAGGCAGAAACATGGCGGAAATCAGGACTTTGTGTAGCACTTTATATAGTATACTGATGCGACACCCCGAAAATATTGAGTCCTATGACAATCCCTGCTCATTACAAGGTATACAGACCCAAAATGACATCACTCATTATCAGTAGCTGGAACATTCAAGGGCTGAATGCCTCATCTTTTGGATGCAAAACAAATGATCCAGACTTTAAAAAGAGAGTTGAAAACATTGATATTCAAATCCTCCTGGAGACATGGACCCGGGCAGAGGATGAATCTCTTGCACCCATGGGATACAGGGAATTCTCTGTATCTTCACAGAAAAACAAGAACGTTAAACAGGGTCGTCGTTCAGGAGGCATACTAATCTGGTACAAGGAGGAGCTTACAGAGCACATTAAAGCTATCAAACGAGGAGACAGCCACATCTGGATCTACAAGAATGGAGACAGATATGATCCAGCAAACTACAGAGGAATCTGTGTCAGCAGCACACTGGGGAAACTGTTTAACAGCATCATCAATAAGAGGATCCTCTCCTTCCTCACACAGCAGGACGTACTCAGCAAAAGCCAAGCCGGGTTCATGCCAAACCACCGCACCACCGACCACATCTACACACTGCACTGCCTCATCATACCCATGTCCACAGCTCACACGGCAAATACACCACACCACCGACCACATCTACACACTGCACAGCCTCATCAAGACCCATGTCCACAGCTCACGTGGCAAAATACACGCTTGCTTTGTTGATTTTAAGAAGGCGTTTGACTCGGTGTGGCACCCAGGCCTTTTCCTAAAACTCCTACAGAGCGGAATAGGAGGTAGAATCTATGATGTCATCAAGAGTTCATATACTGGGAACCAATGCAGTGTGAAAGTAGATGGGAAGAGAAGTGCATTCTTCAAGCAGGGTCGAGGAGTCAGGCAGGGCTGCAGTCTGAGCCCAACGCTCTTTAACATATACATTAACCAAGTGGCTGTCGCCCTGGAATCCTCCCCAGCACCAGGCCTCCTCCTGCATGACCGTGAGGTGAAGTTCCTGCTGTATGCAGATGACCTTGTGCTGCTCTCCCCAACAGAGAAAGGACTACAGGACAGCCTGTCAGTATTGGAGACTTTCTGTACCACATGGGCACTGCCCATCAACCCAAAGAAGACAAAAGTGATGGTGTTCCAGAGAAAGAATGGAAATAAACCCCCCACCTCCTCATTTATATTAAATGGCTCCCCACTGGTGTCCACTAACAGCTACACCTACCTGGGGCTGGAGATCAACCAATCAGGAAGCTATAAACCAGCAGTACAGGCCCTGAAAGACAAAGCCTGCAGAACATTTTATGCCATCAGAAGACAGCTTTACCACCTAAAACCACCAGTGAGAGTGTGGGTAAAGATATTCGACAGCATCATCACCCCAATCCTGCTCTATAGCAGTGAGGTATGGGGCCCGGTCACCTACCCTGACCAATCAAAATGGGACTCCAGCCCAACAGAAATCTTCCATCTAGAGTTCTGCAAGTATCTCCTCCATGTCCATCGAAGCACTTCAAACTCAGCTTGCCGGGCAGAGCTAGGCAGGTTCCCACTATGGCTTACTATCCAGCAGAGGGCGCTCTCATATTGGGTGCATATACAGAGCAGCAACCCCAGCACTTACCACCATAAAGCCTCACTGAGCCAGGGGGGCGAGGCCATACCACGCGCTCTCAAGCAAAGCATCAGCAGCCAGCCCAGCCAAGGCCACCAACACAGGCTGACAAAAGCCCAAATAAAACGGACTATAGAAAGCTGCAAGGAACGATACATAGAGGAATGGAGAAGTGACATAAAGAATTCCAAGAAACTTGCTGTCTATCAATCACTACAGAGGGAGTACACAATGGCTCCATATCTGGAGAGGCTACATCACCACAAAGACAGACAGGTCTTGAGTTTGTACCGTCTGAGCGCCCACAACCTGGAGATAGAGACAGGACGACACAGACAGACATGGAAGCCCCGGGAGGAGAGACTGTGCAGACAATGCGACCAGGAGGTCTTGGAGGATGAGGCCCACTTCCTGCTACACTGCAGCAAATAAGCACCTGTGAGGACCGCCCACTTCCAGAGACTCTCCGCCCACATCCAGGATTTTACCTCCACAGATGAGGAGAGGAAACTCTACATCCTACTGGGGGAGGAGGAAACAACCGTGCAAATAGCTGCCCGATATGTCACTGCCTGCCACCAACTGAGAGGAACATGATAACACATGGACTGTATTCCCCCCCCAATACCCCCCTATGGACTGTATATCCCAGTCCCCCATGCTGTCCCTTACATCATCCACACACCTATGGACTATATACCCCAACTCCCTATATCCTTCCCTTATTCCCACAACCCCCCCCCCCCATGTTAATGTTTTGTTTTGTTTTGCTTTGGCAATGCTAAATGTATTTGGTCCTGCCAATAAAGCTTTTTTGGATTTGGATTTGGATTTGGAAGTGGAACCAGATCAGAGTTGGTTGCAGAGAAATATACCAGTAGGCAACTTTAGATGCGGAAATTGCAATCATTGTAACTAATTCTTAACGGGTAAAAGCGTCCAATTAGGCGCAAAAACGATACAATTTAAACAATTCTTGCATTGCCGCTCTAAGTTTGCCGTATATGCATTGATTTGTACTTGCAACCAATTTTATATAGGGCAGACAACCCGCATGATCTGTACAAGATTTCTAGAACATGTCCATTCCGTGCAGACAGGAGTAGGTGCAGGAAGATTTATTGCCCATATGAGAGATGTCCATAATGGACAGGTTAATCACCTGCGCTTTATGGGGTTAAAACAAGTCCCTGTCCCTAATAGGGGTGGCAATCACGAGCAAATATTGCTGCAACACGAAGCCAGGTTAATTTCTGAAACTAATGCATGTGGCCCGTTAGGGCTGAATGAAAGAAACGAGTTGCATTGTTATCTTTCTAAATATTAGTGTAGAAACTGCCTTTCTGTAGTTTATAGTATAGTGTGCATTTTAAATTTCTTGTAATTAAAGTTTTGTATCCACTTTGTTTTTTTAATAGACGGCTGTGTCCCCCTGTGTGCCCTAAAGGGTTAATGAACACTTTGACAGCTCGCCGCTACTGCTGACCAATAGGCGAACGCACGATGACATCCCCAGAAGGAAGTAGATGACGCATAGAGGCGGGGAGACCCGCAGCTCACCGATAGGTTAGAGCAGCGTCCGAATCTCTTCCGGGGGGCGGAGCTTATGCGCCGGAAGCCGCGGCCAGCGAAGGCGGACGGCGTCAGCCGCAACTATGGCGGTAAGTGAAACCTATTTAAAGCTGGGCACACTCGGGTCTTGTTGTACATACCTTTGGCCTCTGAGGAAGCTTATTCTAAGCGAAACAGCTGTCAGGCCCCGTCACCCCCACCACAATTCCGCTGTCTGTATACTGTGAGTAAAAGTACCTTTTGCAAGTTACAGTGCCTCAATCTTTTTCTTCTGATGACATACTTATCACAATGAATTGATCTAAATCTTGTCTTTTCCGCCACTAATTAGGCTTTCTTTGGGTGCTACATTTTGCTAAGAATTATTTTTTTCTAACTCCATTTTAACAGGAAGATTAAGAAAGAAATGAAAAAAATTCATTATTTCTCAGTTTTTGGTCATTATAGTTTGAAATTAATATAAGCTATCGTAATTAAAACTCATGTATTTTATTTGCCCATCTGTCCCGGTTATTACACCATTTAAATGATGTCCCTATCACAATTTATGGTGCCGATATTTTATTTAGAAATAAAGGTGCATTTTTTCAATTTGCGTCCATCACTACTTACAAGCTTATAATTTAAAATAATATCATAACATACTCTCTTGACATGCATATTTAAAAAGTTCAGACCCTTGGGTAACTATTTGTTGTTGTTTTTTTTATTGTATTTTTTTTTCTTAATAATGTATGTGGGTAATTTTTGGTGTGGGGGGAAACAGCTAATTTTAAATGTAACATAATATAATTGTTGAATGAAAATTGTATGTGGGTGCAGTTTACTATTTGGCCACAAGATGGCCACAGTCAAAAAAGTCCTGGATGCGAACGATCTCGCATCCAAGAACTAAAAGAAGACAGAGAAGTTTCTTGGGGGCAGAAATACCGCGCTCTCTGGAGAGAAAGCATCGGTATTTCTGCGGGGAAGTTAGATCGGTGAATGGGAATTATATTCCCATTCACTGATCGGGGGGCAAGCGGCGGGCGGCGGGAGCGCGCACAGGAGTGCGCCCGATCGCGCCCACCATGCGGCGGCAGCAGCAGAGCCTATCTAGACTGCATGACCTTACTCTACAAGCCACAAGAGTTCCCTCCCTCAGCACAAGGGTCTCCAGCTATCCAGCTATGTGACAATATCTGAGCAGCAACACAGATAACCCCACCAAGCCTTGCATCACCTTCCTGTACTCTCCAAATATAAAGCCTCTCACTCTTCCATACAGATTTACTCAAAGACGGAGAGATGGGGTAGTCATTAAAATAGCAAAACTAGAGCAAATCCTTCAATGCAGCTTCTTGCCAGCTGTTCCATGGCAGCGTACCTCTTCTCCAGCAGCTGCTGTATGGTGAGATAAGCCCAGAGCCTCTCCGTAAAGTCACCAAATATGTATTCCTGCTGCTCCTTCACCTCGTCCTTGTCTTGGATCTGAACATTTTCTGTGTAATTCAGAGACTTTTCTGCCTGTTCACATATTACACAAACATCAACATATACAATGAGGCTACTTGAGAATAAAAACATGGCTTATGAGCTAGTGGAAGAGATTTCTTATACATTTTTGTTGTTGCTTCTTTGGACAAGAGTCAGAACAGTGTGAAGAAATGTCTCTAGTTAAAGTGGACCTGAACTCAGAACTCCTCTCTGCTCTAAAAGATACACAACAGCATTAAAGGGATCCTAAACTGATTGGGATATGGATGTTTCCTTTTAAACAATACCAGTTGCCTGGCAGTCCTGCTGATCTCTTTAGCTGCAGTGGTGGCTGAATCACACACTAATCCAGTCACACTTCAGTCAGAGCACCTGATCTGCTGCATGCTTGTTCAGGGGCTGTGGCTGAAAGTATAAGAGACACATGATCAGCAGGAGAGTCGGGCAACTGGTATTAGTTTAAAAGGAAACTCCCATATCCTTCTCAGTTTAGGTTCCCTTTAAAAAAAAAAATGAATTTGTTACAGCTGATACAAATCCTAAAATAAATCTGCACCGTTTCTACTTCCTGATTCATGGAAGCAGCCATATTGTTAACCTCCTGTGCTTTCAAAGGGGCTTACCTGCTTATCTGCCATAGGCAGTCATTTGACACGGAGAGAGTGGCAGATCAAATTACAACTAGTGATTAGACAAATGAGGGGGAATTAGACAGGCTAAACTCTCTAAATTCATACAGGGTGCATTTCTCTGTGTTTTCATTCTGTCCTGTGCAAGAGTTCAGGTCCGCTTTAAGTAGATATTGAGCTTGAGGCCCCTTTTGCTAACTTGATTACGCCCATTTTGAGTTCTTATCAAAGCTATTGTTAAAGTGAACCCAGCATCATTTTTAGCCCACAGGGTATCTCAAAAGCACGTTAAGAATGCATGTCAACAATGTGGATATTATTCAAAAATACCTTCCATCTTACCTCTTCTTTTTACATTTAAAGAGGAGCTGTTAGGTATAGGGTCTCAGAGAAAAAAAAAACACATATATCAGTAGCTAAATACTGGCTGTACTTACATTACATATGCATTTCACTGTCCACGTTTGGATTTCACAGAATTTTTATATAGTATATGCAGAGATTGATGCTCCTGACATTTCATGGCAGCTTCCATCTTTGACTGTCTTGTCTGAAGCCAATTGTGATGTCATATCCTCCCTTACCCTGCTTCCTGATGATTCGACTCACAAAAAAGATCCGGATCAAGGATCCGAATCATTCATGATCCGGAAAACACTTACCCTGCTTCCTAATTGATTATTATTTAGCCCTCCCAAGTTCCAGCCCTCAGACACTCCCACCAGTCTCTGGTCTAACGGGGCATATTGTCTGTCACTCTGATTTGAATCGGATCATTGAAAACATCCGGATCTTTAAACCGAATCTTTGAATCATTTGCAGCACAGTGAGAGAAGCTGCAGTTCCTGTTTCTTCCAGACATCCACTGTGAACCAATCTCGGATGAATCGACTCACAAAAAAGATCCGGATCAAAGATCCTAATTGTTCAAGATCCATACAACACTACTGTGCAGTGAATATTAATTAGCCACGTGGCTAGGAACAATAGCGGACTTCTGCAGTATACTCTAATGGAACATGTGCACTGTGAACAGCACATTGATTTTTCAAAGGCTGCTGTAACATGAGCCTGTAACTTCCCACTGTGAAAGCTAGGGCCGGAGCTACCATAGGAGAAAATGGGCAATTGCCCCAGGGCCCCAGCGCCTGTGGGGGCCCCCAAGGTGTCGCTCCCCCATCTTAACTGTTGCTCCCCAGGGACTCTGCAGAGTCTGTTAAGTTGGGAGGTGATTGGGGGAGGGTCAGCAGCCAGCTCAGGGGCCCAGGAGGGAAATTTGGCTGCAACAAAGGGCCTCTAAAGACGCTTTTTGGTCGGGGGGTGTCTGTTGGGGGCCCCCAGGCTAATTTTGCCCTAGGGCCCAATTGTTACTTGAACCGGCCCTGGTAAAGGCAGCCTTAGGGCTGGATAGGGAAATGAAGGGGAGGACCAAGGGAGTGCAGTGGGGAGAAGAAGCAGCCCCAGCATGCTCTGCAGTATCTGTTATGCGGCCTGTCGGCCTCCTTAGGAGCTTGGGAATAAAGAGGATTGCTATTCAGCAAACAACAAAGTAAGAGAGATTTTTAACTTCAGTATTGCCTTTTTGGCTTCCTTCTAAACTGTTTAACACAGGAGAATAGAGGTTTAAATTAGCTTTTGCAGCCTGACAGTTACTCTTTAAAAGTTTAGCAGAGGCTTTTTACCATACTTCTGCCCGACCTCAGAAATTTCAGGCAGATAAGGACTAATGTAATTATTTTACTGCACACATTAGCAGAGAGCAAACAAAAGCTTTCATCAGCAGGGGGTGGGGAGAGATAGGACACTGCTTCACAGTTTAGAGAAGTCACAGATGCTTTCTTCACATTTTCCCCTGGATAGATAATAGGCAGCTGGAAGGGAGGGGGGAACATGGCAGCTCCTATAGCTTTTACAAACCAGGAGAAACTGCAGAAAAAAGTGCCGCTTGGTTCCCTTTACTGTATAATTTTAGCAGATGTGTTGGGCATCTTTTACCTGCAAAGATCTCAGAGAGGAAATCAGAAACCCTCCAAGGTAACACCCAGCCTGACACTGAGGCAATGTAATTAAATGGCAATACCACAGGTAGCCCTGACAGGTAAGATTTAATAATCGAAGCACTTTCACAATATAGAATCAGACGACTATAAATGCTAAACCCTGAGAGGTGAAGGAAGGTTTTTCTCACCAAAGTCTTCCCTACCACATTGAACAGGACAGTCTCTATACCTACCCCATCCGCTTTTACATCCACGGTAAAGAAGTCTAGGTTGTTATCGATTATTCGTCCAGCAACCACAATTTCACTGCCGTCAAAGTACTGCTTGAAGCTGCTCTGGGTGAGGTCGGCAATGGCGTTCTCGGGATACTGCATTTCCACATTCACCAGTGTTGGGTTGGCAACTTCAGTATAAAATCCCTATGACAGAAAAATGCTCAATAATTGGGATACATAAATGTATTGAAGACCATATTTGATATTTGCTATGTGGACATCATAATGGAAGGATTTTCCAATGTGACAGTCCGGGAAGATGATGGTGAGTTCACAGGTGAGGCAGCTATGGAAGTTAGAAATCAGGGCCTATTGCTTTGCCTCTTCTTTACCACAATTCATTGTAGACTATTAGGAATAGTCGTGCTCAGCACACAGAGTTCCCCTTTATACTCAACAGATTCCCTGACAGTATAGAGGAGTTTTCCTGAGAAATATAACTTGTTTCTGTAAATTAAGTTGGCAGAATGGCCTTACAGGCAAAACAAATGTTGTTTACAGCAGAGCCAGACACACATAAACCTCGAGTCATAAACCCAGCTTGTCTCCAAACTTCACAAGAAAACGTCCAGACAACTCGTCTCCGACCATTTGGTGTATGCTCTAGCTGTAGTTGAAATGTGTGTACATATTATTTAGTGTTAAGGCCCATACCAACCTTGTGATTTTTCTGACGATTTTCCCAACTGCCAATTTTTTGTCCGTTTAGAGGTGGTTTACACCATCTGGTACAGGGGTACAGGCGCACTATCACATGAAAGGCGCTTTGCTTTGTGCAGCAATAACGACCGTCACAGCGATTGGATCTTTAAGATCCCCAACGACTCCCACACAAACTACTGCGATCGCTTGAAGACTTGTTCATGCCCGTCCTGTAATGTCGCGTGATGTCACACATCTTCCCGGAAAATGAAGGAAAGTGGGAGTGCTCGTCATCAGGGAGACATCGCTAGATCCATCTTCCTGCATCGCGAGGTGTGTACATAGCTTTACAGTTCATATTTGGTTACTGTATATACTCGCATGTAAGCCGATCCGTGTATAAGCCGAGGTGCCCACTTTTACCCTCACAAACCAGGAAAAAGTGACTGACTCTGATATAAGCCCCCTCCAGAGTAGCCAGATGTGCCCCCAGTATAAGTCATTCCCTCTTTCCATATTCCCTCTTCCCATATTCCCATATCCAGATGTGCCCCAAGGGTGATACAGTTGTGTCTTAAGACGCCACTAGATGACGTCACATATGAGACACAGCAATTGCCACACAAGAAAAATTCCCGATCATCACACTGCTGACACATTGCTTGCACGCTCTATTCCACAAGCCAGGGGACACAGGTAGTCTTGAGCAGCGCACTCTACACACCATGTTGCAGCAGATGGGGGCACAGACACAGCAGGGAGCCAGCTGACAAGAGCAGGATCACTAGTGCAAGATCCTTACGCTCCTCTGCCAGTAACAAAACTTGCTTGACTGACCTGCCTATAAGCCCAGGGGTTACCTTTCAGCACATTTTTGGTGTTAAAAAATTAGGCTTATATGCGAGTATACAAGATATGTTTAATGAGTAAAATTGAACTAGAAAATCCAGTTAAACGTGGCATATAAATCATGGGTAAGAGAGTCATTTTTAGGCAGGTTTAATTGATTGTCTAATTCCTGTATGATGGATGGTGCAGTCTAAAATAATGGAGTTTGATGCCCACTAACAGGAAAATATCAGCGGATTGTGAATCTGCCAAAATAACGTTGGTAAAGTCAGGAAAAAAAATGACACAAATATTTATAACTGTCATTTTACTCTGAAAGCTGTTTCCACCTCCTTGTTTAAGGGATTAGCAACACACCTAGTGGTTCAAGAACTCCCGTAGAGATGGCCCAGCCTTAGAGAACTCATGGAGAAGCACATGATCAGTTTGGTCAGCTGATAGATTTGTAAGCCTCTGATTTGCTGTGATGACTTCCTGGTTTCTAGGACCAGCAAATCAGAGCCTTACAAATCTATCAGCTGATCAAACTGATCATGTGCTTCTCCATGAGTTCTCCAAGGCTGGGCCATCCCTGCTCCCTAGGACGTCAGATATTATAAAGATCAGGAACACATGCTGCCGTCTGCCTTCGGCTTTAACATCTTAAAGGGGGTTGTAACTTGCAAAATCCAGAAATTTAAAAAATTGGCTAAAAATAATGAGCGCCACAAATATATATGTAACCCTCCCCCCCCCCCCCGTTTTTTTTTTTTTTAAATAGGGTCCCTATATGTCCCCCACCTGGTCTGTGTGCCATTGCTAAGCGGTGCTGAACTGTGCAGTGGCAACAGGTTGGTGGAAGTCTTTTTTTAAGCTACAGTAACAACCTTATCTCAAAATGCAAATAATAGAAACTTCCCATTTCAGATAAGATAATTACACTAACCAGAAGGTCATTGAATCCCCCTCCCTTTGAAGAGTTTATACAGTGATGTAAAGGTGTAGTTTAGCCTGTTGTCTACTCTAGGGGATGGTTGCTCTGGGAGGGACAGTAATCTGTAAAATAAGCAGTAAATTACCATTCAGCTTGGTTATAAATCATTTCTTATTGGATGATTTATTTTATTTTTATTTTTCAGTTAATATGGAGTTTCAACCTACTTTAACAAAATGGATTCTGTTGGAGTCCCCCTGAAGGAATTTTTTTACTACAAGACTTTTAAATTCGAATAGACTTTTTTCAAACAAGCAGATCTGCATAACGGAAGGACTGAATTATGTAGTTCTCTTTATCTTATCCATTTATTTTACTGTTGAGTTTCTTGTTTTAATTGTTACTTATTTTTGTCATTTTTCTATGATTATTTAATGCGCTATTCTACTTCGTAACAGTCGATATAAAATCATTTACAAAGCTTAATCCTGGCTTAATCTTTTCCTGAGACTACAAAGAATCTGTTACCGTATAGAACAAAGGTTGTTCCTTTTCAGATTATTTTGCACAATTGTCTTGTTCCCGTACAATGCAAGTGGTGGCAGTGATTGTATGTGTATGCACACTTCCCCAATTCTCTTGTTAAAGATAATCTGTACTCTAAAATTTTTACAGCAAAAAGCATACCATTCTCTTCATTATGTTCTCCTGGGCCCCTCTGTGCTGTTTCTGCCGCTCTCTGCTGCAAACCTGGCTTGTAATTACAAGTTTTAGGCAGTGTTTACAGACAAACTAACCAGCTTGTGATAGGCTCACATAAGCAGAGTGTATGAGTCATACAGAGCCTGCAGGGGGCCTGCAGAGGGTGTGTATCGCTTCTATCCAATCACAAGCAGCCCTGCACATTCCACACATTCCAGCCTTAGCCTGACAGAGCCCACAGAAGGAAACAGATTAGATCATATAACAGAGATAACACAGCCACTGTGCAATTAGGAAAGGCTGCAGTAAGCCAGAGCACATTAGAACAGGCAAAGGAACTTATAGGATAGAAGAACTAAGGCTGACAATTTTGTTACAGAGTCTCTTTAACCCTTGATCAGTTTCTGCCAGCTGCGGAGCTCGTCGGTTAAAGGGAACCTAAACAGAGAAGGATATGGATTTTTCCTTTTAAAATAATACCAGTTGCCTGAATCGCCTGCTGATCCTGTGTCTCTAATACTTTTAGCCACAGCCCCTGAACAAGCATGCAGATCAGGTGCTCTGACTGACGTCAGACTGGATTAGCTGCATGCTTGTTTCAGGGTGTGATTCAGTCACTATTGCAGCCACAGAGATCAGCTGGACAGCCAGGCAACTGGTATTGTTTAACAGGAAACATCCATATCACTCTCAGTTAAGGTTCCCTTTAAGCGCTGCCCATTTAAGTGAATGGCAGTGCCTGTTCCACACTTTTACCGCCATTTGCAATAAGGTTCACAGACAGGAAACTGTCATAGCCGTGGCCCTGACATCACACTGTGGGAGGGCTTTCACCACAATATCAGCCAATCAGGTGTGCCTGATGCCCCATTAGAGAAAAGGTGAAGATTTCTGTTTGGAAAGGAGTATCAGTTACTGCTGATTGTGATGAAGTTTAATGGTGAGTTCCTCTTTAACATATAAATAATAAGAGCAGAGCCAGGACAAGGTCCTCCAGGACCCAAGGCTGAGACACCAAAGTGCGCCCCTCCATCCCTCCCACCCCAGCTGTCACACACTGATTGCTATTAGACTAAGAGGCCCCTCCATCCCTGCCACCCCAGCCATCACACACTGATTGCTATTAGACTAAGAGGCCCCTCCCTTCCATCCCTCCCACCCCAGCTGTCACACACTGATTACTATTACACTAAGAGGCCCCTCCCCATCCCTCCCACCCCAGCTGTCACACACTGATTGCTATTACACTAAGAGGCCCCTCCCCTCCATCCCTCCCACCCCAGCTGTCACACACTGATTACTATTACACTAAGAGGCCCCTCCCCATCCCTCCCACCCCAGCTGTCACACACTGATTGCTATTACACTAAGAGGCCCCTCCATCCCTCCCACCCCAGCCGTCACACACTGATTGCTATTACACTAAGAGGCTCCTCCCCTCCATCCCTCCCACCCCAGCTGTCACACACTTATTGCTATTACACTAAGGCTCCTCCCCCATCCCTCCCACCCCAGCCGTCACACACTGATTGCTATTACACTAAGAGGCCCCTCCCCTCCATCCCTCCCACCCCAGCTGTCACACACTGATTACTATTACACTAAGAGGCCCCTCCCCATCCCTCCCACCCCAGCCGTCACACACTGATTGCTATTACACTAAGAGGCCCCTCCATCCCTCCCACCCTAGCCGTCACACACTGATTGCTATTACACTAAGAGGCTCCTCCCCCATCCCTTCCACCCCAGCTGTCACACACTGATTGCTATTACACTAAGGCTCCTCCCCCATCCCTCCCACCCCAGCCGTCACACACTGATTACTATTACACTAAGAGGCCCCTCCCCATCCCTCCCACCCCAGCTGTCACACATTGATTGCTATTACACTAAGAGGCACCCCAGGGCCCACAACCTCCCCAACACCTTAATCTCTAGTTATCTGGCTTGAAGTCACTGCCATGTATCCCCTTTTCTTATTTCTTTCTGCTTCAAACACAATTAGGAATGACAACTGAATGAATTGTGCGCCCCCTCCTACACTGCGCTCTGAGGCTGGAGCCTCTCCAGCCTATGCCTCGGCCCGGCCCGGAATAAAAGAAGAAACGTGACTGGTTATCTTGGGAATCTGCTCCTGTTTTTTCTTTACTCACCATATGGAAATTATAGAAGATTTATATGCTTTGGGGTTTCCATAAACTGCATGGTGTGTTATATTATAGCCTAAACCATATACTGTAGGTATGAAATATGAACCTGCAGCTGTAGTGCGGCGTCTGAGTCTTCGTAAATCCGCCGGGCAATACCCGAGTTCTCCAGCGCCATTTTTTCCAGGAATCCATAATCCACTCCAGAGCCAAATCCGAGACAATACAAAGTGTATTTACCACCAATGGCGTTCTTCACGTTTTCCTGGATTTTATCCGGCCGCGATTCACCTACCAGGAGAAGAACCGGCGTATCAGTGATATATAGACCAAGCGCTGGGCAGCAAAATATCCAATAGTAACAACAAAAAACAAACATTGAGGAAACAACATACTGCGTGTAAAATGATGTATTAAGTAGCATTGAAGTGGAACGCCAGTGACAATAATGCAATGAATAGAATTTCTAATTTTTTACAATATTCATTCATAAATTATTTCGTTAGTGCTTGCCCATTGTAAAATGTTTCCTCTCCCTGATTTACATTTTGAAATGTATGACTGGAGCCGACATCTTTAGTCCAGTCAGATGATCTCTGTGGAATGTTTATTTACAAAGGGTTCCAAAGCCAGTGGAAATAATACCTGGTCTCCCAAAATGCTCTGGGAGGATAATTCCACATAGCTAAACAGCCTAGGTTGTGACATCACTGGGAGGGTGGGACTACTTAGGGATACAGGGGATTGTTTCTGATGCTGAAACCAGGAAAATTACCATAAAAGTGGGTATCCTGAATAATTTACTGCAGTCTACTATATGTCACTAAAGGGGCCTCTTTAACCACTTAAAGAGAACCCGAGGTGGGGTTCTAACAATGCAATCCGCATACAGAGGCTGGGTCTGCCTATACTGCCTAGCCTCTGTTGATATTTCAATTCCCCCTAAGCCCCCCCCCCCTGCGCTCTGTAATCACCTATAAATCACAGCCGTGCTGTGCGGGCTGCGTTTACATCTGTAGTGTCACTCTGCGTGGTCCCCCCGCCTCCTGCATAGCTCCAGTCCCCGCCCCCTTCCCTCCAATCAGTGGGGAGGGAAGGGAGGCGGAGCTGTGCAGGAGGCGGGGGGAGCAGCAGACTAACACTACAGATGTAAACACGCTGCGTGTCATCAGGCGGCTGTAATTTATGGCTGATTACAGAGCGCAGGGGGAACTTAGGGGGGATTGAAATAGCAACAAAGGCTGGGCAGTATAGGCAGACCCAGCCTCTGTATGTGGATTGCATTGTTAGAACCACACCACACCATGCTAATTAGCATGTGACGCTCGGTGTAATGGAGCGCACACGCAGCGCAGAGGGGACAGCAGCTGCTGAGCCTCGTGCTGTGCGACGGCCAGAAGTGAAGGGGGAAGGACATACTGCGCACACAGGGCGCAGTATGTCCGGGGCAGAGGTCAAGCAAGTCGCCGCACACCGGAGTGTATAGAGTGTGAACGGCGGCAGACGGAGGGGGGCGGGAGGAACAGTCAGTATGTGCGTATTACACCCTATACAGTGCTGCACTCATTTTAACCACACATGTTCAGTTGTGGTATCCTTTAAGGACCATAGGCTTACACCCCTTAGTGACCAGGTTATTTTTTACAATTCAGTAATCTGCAGCTTTAAAGGACTTACGAGGCGAGATTACAAAAAAAAGTTCAGTACCTGCGGCAAATTTGAATGCACGGAGGACGCCATCTGCGCCGTCCGTGTAGTTCCGCCAGGTCCCCGCTGTTCAATGTCCCCCGAGGCCAGCTCCCGACCCCACAGCCCAGGTCAAGCTCTCATGCCTCCTGTAATATGGCCACCGTAGCTGGCCACGGCTGCGCAGTCCGCATAGACGTGAGTGCGGCTGCGCAGCTCTAGGGCCTCCCCTCCCCCCCCGATCCACACTACAGGCTGTCTCCTCTGCATGGATTGGGGGGGGGGGGGGGGAGCTGCGCAGCCGCACTCACGTCTATGCGGACTGCGCAGCCGCAGTCAGTTCTGGCGGCCATATTACAGGAGGCGCGAAAGCCCGACCTGGGCTGTGGGGTCGGGAGCCGGTCTGGGGGGACATTGAGCAGCGGGGACCTGGCAGAACTACATGGAGGGCGTGGATGGCGTCCTCTGTGCATTCAAATTAGCAGCAGGTACTTAACTTTTTTTGTAATCTCGCCTCGTAAGTCCTTTAAAAGCTTGCTGCAGAGCCGTACAACCGAGTTCACAAATGAATCCCCTCCCTTTTCTTGCCACTAACAGAGATTTCTGTTGGTGGGCTCTGATCGCTGCTGCCAGGTTTATTTTTTTATTGTTTAATAATTTATAAAGACTTTTTTTAATTTTTTTTTTTTTTATTATGTAAATTCCCTCCCCATCCCCCCCCCGCCGATCCAATCAGTGATTACCTCTCACGGGCATCAGCCTATGAGAGGGGATCACATTGTGGGCCACTCGAGAGGACAGCTTTGTCAGAAAGCTGTCCCCTTACAGCGCTGCACAACGATCGAAGCGCTGTTTGCAGAAAAAAAAAAAAAGCTGTTTTTTTTCTTTTGACAGCCTACTAGCCGCGATCTAGAGGTCTAGCAGGCTGTTTACGGAGCAGAGCTCAGTAACTAAAACAACGGGGGTGTGCATGCATCGGCGCGCACGATCTCCTGCAATCTCCGCCCCCAGGACTTGATGCCAATCGGCGTTACTCTGTCCTGGGGGAGCCTCCTTACGGCGGTCGTAAGGTGGTTAAATCTAGTTACAGAAGCTTTTCCAAAGACTGCTA
Source organism: Hyperolius riggenbachi (assembly GCF_040937935.1). NCBI lineage: Eukaryota > Metazoa > Chordata > Amphibia > Anura > Hyperoliidae > Hyperolius > Hyperolius riggenbachi. The sequence goes on from NC_090654.1 coordinate 8,196,528, forward strand.
TAGAGACAGCAAAAAAAGGGGATACTTACAAGTTTTAAATGTTTGCAAATTTGATGTTAATGTTATGCAAACTGCTTGGTTTTGTTGCAAGCTGCAAGAATTTGCATAAGAATAGCAGCGGGCTTCCCTAATGCCAGGAGCATTTTTATCTTCTTCAAACAGAAAGTATTTGTAAATATTCAGCCTTACATGAGCAAGAAATGACTCCCATAACACTACTTTCCACATAGGACCTCTGTGACCAATTTGCCCATTTCTTCTCAGACAAACCGCTTGATTCAGAAAAGGGTGCTAAGTGTTTGCACGCCAGTGAAAAGCCACTTTGCATGTGCTAACATGCTTTGCACGTGCTAAGTAGTTAGCACATGCAAACTACTTAGCACCGTAGTTAGCACATGTAAACTACTAAGCACCGTAGTTAGCACATGTAAACTACTAAGCACCGTAGTTAGCACATGTAAACTACTAAGCACCGTAGTTAGCACATGTAAACTACTTAGCACCGTAGTTAGCACATGTAAACTACTAAGCACCGTAGTTAGCACATGTAAACTACTTAGCACCCTAGTTTTTTTTTAAAAATCAGTGTTTATTCAACAAAGAAAAGGAACATATGACAGAATATGCCGTGTAGCAGTGCGCCTCCTAACTTTTCCAACAGTAGCTTCAGCATCAATTATCACTGTGGAAGATGAGAGGTATTGTTAACAATAATATAATGATCGTCACATAATTTATAGAGCTCAGATTGAATTTAAATTTTCAAATATTCTATCTTTTACCAGATCATAATTAGCAAGACCGGGGGTATCTAACCATGGAGCTTAGCACCCTATTTAGCACAGTGCTAAGTAGTAGTTTGCATGTCCCAACTACGGTGCTAAGTAGTTTGCATGTGCTAACTACGGTGCTAAGTTTGCATGTGCTAACTACGGTGCTAAGTAGTTTGTATGTGCTAACTACTTAGCACCCTAGTTAGCACGCCCAAAGCCTTTAGGCGTGCTAACTGGGTTAGCACTGTTTACTGAATCGAGCCCATAGTCTCTGCTATCCAGTCCACCATCCAACTTACAGCATCTGAGCCTAAAATAGCGCCAAAGACCATTAGCAGAGTCAACGTAACACCTTGGTCATACTTCAAAGAAATTGATGAAGACGTCACATCAAGCATCCCCCTTCACCTCCGCCTAAATACCTGTGACCTGGATCCTGGCCCAACAGCTCATGTTGAACTGCCCCGACCTGTTTGTACCGGTATTCCTCAAAATTGTAAACTGTTCCTTTACAATCGGGAATATTTCCTGCTTTACTGAAGGAAGCAATCATCAGGCCTCTCCTCAAAAAACCTTCCCTGGACCCAGATGCAATAACTAGCTACAGACCTGTCTCTAACCTTCCCTTTCTGGGGAAGGTAATTGAAAAAGCCGTATACATCCAGCTAGAAGCCAAAATCTTACAAAACATTTATGACCCATTCCAGCCTGGCTTCAGGAAACATCACAGCACTGAAACTGCCCTCATCCAAATATGCAGCCACCTGCTCATGGCAAGAGACAGAGGAGAGTGCTAGACCTTTCTGCAGCCTTTGATACAGTTGACCATGACATCTTGATATGCAGGCTACAGGAATACTGCGGCATTGATGGCATAGTACTTCAGTGGTTCCAATCGTTCTTGAATGGCAGAACCCCAAAAGTGTCTATGGGGCCCTTCCTGTACACCCCTGTACCACTTAAGTATGGGGTGCCTCATGGCTCAATCCTCTCTCCCCTGCTTTTCACAATTTACATGTTACCGCTTGGAAAACGAATCCAAAAACATGGCCTGACATACCACTGCTATGCAGACGACACCCAATTATATCTTTCCTTCAAGCCTTGTGTGACAGACCCAACTCTAACTATAAACGCCTGCTTACGTGAACTACAGCAATGGATGAGTGACAACTGGCTGAAAGTAAGTGCAGATAAAATGGAAGTCCGCCTGATCAGAAGAAAGCAAGTGACAACAAAACAACTTAACTTGCAGTCTTCACCACTGGGAATAGGAGGCACGGATCTACGCAGCTCTGATCATGTGCGTAGCCTGGGAGTTCTAATTGATGGGGATTTAGGGCTCTTTCACAAAACGACGTTAAGGTCGCACGTTATAAAAAGTAATAACGCAGACTAACGCACAGCAACACAAAGTCTGTGCGACATTCACAGTGCACACGTTGCGTTTGTGTGTAACGTGTAGCCTTATTAGAAAGTGCTGCATGCTGTGCGTTATACACGTTATTAGCTGCGTTGGACTGTTTGCACATGCTCAGTAATGGTTTTGTTTAAAAATGTGACGCATGCACCGTTTTTGTTCTATCAGTATGCAATGAAAACGGCGCACCGCGAGACACATAACGCAGGGCAATTTAACGCCACACTTCAAAAGTGACATGTGTTGCGTTAGGAGCACGTTGTGCGATCATAACGTCGCATCAAACGCAACGTCCTAGTGTGGAAGAGCCTTTAAACTTCAGAACTCACATCTCTGCTGTGGTGAAATCATCCTATTTTCACCTTAAGAACATTGCAAAAATCAAGCACCTCATCACCCCAGAAGATCTGCCAACCTTAGTCCACGCCTTCATCACATCCCGACTGGACTACTGCAATGCTCTCTACACTGGCCTTCCAAAAAAGGACTTTTACTGCATACAGGCCAATCACTACATAATCTGGGCCCTGGATACATGAAAGATATGTTGCAGCTGCGTAGCAATCCCTGCATTCTCAGATCAACAGGTTCTAATAATCTAGTCATACCCAGAGTCCACTTGGAAACTTTTGGTCCCAGAACCTTCTGTCATGCTGCTCCTACGTTGTGGAACTCCTTACCTCAGCAGACTAGAACAGCTTCATCTCTGGACGTGTTTAAATCCAGACTGAAAACCCACCTGTTCAGTTTGGCATTTGCAGAAATATAATTTTTGTTGTGTTAATACTTCATCCTAATACCAATTACTGAATCTGAGATAGCCTGAGCACTTGGAGTCCTATGGGAGAGAAGCACTATAGAAATGTTTTTGTTTTGTTATTGTTATCTAGCTTGCACATGTCTGTTTCAGTCTGGTTTGGTTTTCACTAGAGATGTGCCGAACGGTTCGCCGGCGAACGGTTCCAGGCGAACTTTGGGTGGTTCGCGTTCGCCAGCGAAGGCAAACTTTTACGGAAGTTCGATTCGCCCCATAATGCTCCATTACGGTCAACTTTGACCCTCTACATGACAGTCAGCAGGCACATTGTCCCCAATCAGACTACACTCACTCCTGGAGGCCCACCCCCTCTTATAAAAGGCAAGCTTCTCCAGCCGTTTTACTCACTCGTCTGCCTACAGTAATTAGTTAAGGGACAGCTGCTGACAGACTCTGCTAGGGAGAGTTCAGTTAGGATTGTTAGCTTGCTCCTAGGCTGATTGTTATTCCTTATATTGCACCCCACAACAGCTCCCTCTCTCCCTCCTCCTCCTCCTCCTCCTCCAGAGGAGGGTCTTGTCTTCCAGGGAATTGTAGGATTTCAAAAGCCAGCTTACATACCTTGGCTGGAAATTGAACCCAGGTCTAGTGCTTGGTAGGCAGCTCTCCTCACCACCATACCACCACCAACACTACATGCTGAAGACAGCCTAGCATGTACCATTATGATATATCCAAGAGAAAAAATGAGCTTGCTTAGGGATTTGTAGGATGTCAAAAGCCAACTCACATACATTGGCCAGGAATCAAACCCAGGCCTACCACATGGTAGACTGCTATCCTAACCATTATACCACCAACACTACAACGCTACATGCTGAAGCCAGCCTAGCATGTACCATTATGATATATGCAAGAGAAAAATGAGCTTGCTTAGGGATTTGTAGGATGTCAAAAGCCAATTCACATACATTGAACAGTAATCAAACCCAGACCTACCGGCCGCGTGGTAGGCTGCTATCCTAACCATTATACCACCAACACAACACACTACAATGCTACATGCTGAAGCCAGCCCAGCATTAAAACCATCAATGGATACCGGCAGAATTTTACAGGCAATTTCGGAGTTCCGCCGGATTGAAAAAGCAATTCCGTAATGACGAAACGGAACGGAATTACCAATTTCCACCCAAAATTGCGGAAAATACAATTCCGCGGAAAGTGGTGACCATCCCTACTAGAGAGAGAGAGAGAGAGAGAGAGAGATGAATCTACCTGGCTATCTGGGGTTCTCTTTGGACAACTGTTGAACACAAAAGGCAAGGCCATGCCTGGGTGAGCTTGAACCACCAACCTTTCAGTTAACAGCCAAATGCGCTAACCAATTGTGCCACAGAGACTGTGTACCACAAAGACTGTGCACGCAGTTGCTATTGAATGATTTTATGGGGGATGTATGTGTGTCTTTTGGAGGGAGGAAGTAAGTCTGCTCCAAGAAGTTTCAGCATGTAGTGTTGGTGGTATTATAATGGTGTGGATAGCAGCCTAGCACGTAGTAGGCCTGGTTTCGATTCCTGGCCAATGTATATGAATTGGCTTTTGACATACTACAAATCCCTAAGCAAGCTCATTTTTCTCTTGGATATATCACAATGGTACATGCTAGGCTGGCTTCAGCATGCAGCGTTGTAGTGTGTTGTGTTGGTGGTATAATGGTTAGGATAGCAGCCTAGCACGTGGTAGGCCTGGGTTCGATTCCTGGCCAATGTATGTGAGTTGGCTTTTAACATCCTACAAATCCCTAAGCAAGCTCATTTTTCTCTTGGATATATCATAATGGTACATGCTAGGCTGGCTTCAGCATGTAGTGTTGGTGGTGGTATAGTGGTGAGGAGAGCTGCCTATCCCTCCGGGAGGAGAGGAGGAAGGGAGGAAGATTACACTTCCTGATGTTGTAAAGCAGTGTATGCCTGCAATTGAAAATTCAATGAGATTTCTGACCTTAAAACACTGCTTTGTGTTAAATCCAGATTTTTTTTCTGGGACTTTTGAGGTCTATTCCACTACCATGTCTCCCTCCAGGTATTAGTCCCCTTAAAACATCTTTTTCATCACTTTTGTGGGCAGGATAATTTTATTCTAAATTTCCAAGTTCGCCTCTCCATTGAAGTCTATCGCGGTTCGCAAAAGTTCACGCGAACCGAACTTTCGTGGTGGGTCGCGAACCTAAAATCAGAGGTCCGGCCCATCTCTAGTCTTCACCAGATTAAGGGATAGATTTATATGGCTGTATAGTGGGACTTGTGAAAAGAAGAACAACATAGCAAGACCAAGAACGCAAAGGCCAATTTATCAAACTAGTGCAAGGAAAAGTGTTGCAGAACTGGTGAAAAAATGGAGCACATGACCAGATCAAAGACTGTGAGCTCCACCAGAGACAGCTGCTCCAGTTCTGAGCATCCACATAACAAGTAAAGGGGAGAGAAAGTTGGTGGCCACCGAGGGCTGGGTGTAAAGAGTTCCACTTACCAGTGTTGGCTTGGCCATCAGTCAGCAGAATAATTAAGGAGACACTTCTCTCGGGAAGCTGATTTAGCTCTTGTGCTTTCTTCAACATCTCAATGGCTTTCATGACAGCATCATTAATATTTGTCCCTGCAAAAAAAAAGGAAAAAAGATTTTAGTTACTGGCAAAAAGTCAAAAAAGAATTATCTGTAATTACCATGATGGTTTATATTTCTCCATTTCCATCTGTGGGATGAGCCATATTTATATCATCACTAAAAAAAAACCATCAGTAATTCTTACATAGTTAGGTTGAAAAAAGATATCCGTCCATCAAGTTCAACCAGGAAAAAAAACAAACAAAAAAAAACACACACAACCTTCTGAACCTGCACATATTCCAGTTGATCCAGGGAAGGCGAAAAACCTTGCAAGGCCTGGGCCGATTAGCCTTAAAAGGCAAAAATTCCTTCCCGACTCCAGATGGCAGTCAAATAAATCCCTGGATCAACTCTTCCAGGAATTACCTAATAATTACAGCCGTGGATGCCCTTCAAAGCAAGGAAAGCATCCAAGCAGATTTAGGCCGGGCGCACACATAGCAGAAACGCTAGCGTTGCGTAAAATGCTGCGTTTTATGCAGCAACGTTAGTCTATGGGACGCAGAAAAGAAAAACCCTTGGGTATGCATTTGTACTTTGGTGTTTTTAAAATCGCTAGCTTTGTTGCATATTATGCATGAACGCATCAAAAAAGCACATAATGAAAGTCAATGGAAACGCAATGTATTGCAATTTGTATGCGTTTTTGAAAAAAAAATAAATAAAAAAGATTTCTGATGTATTTCCACTTCCTGTTGTCCTCCTAGTGATTTGCATAAATGTAAATAAAAAAATGCATACGAAACGCATAAGCGTTTTAATTATGACAACTGCAAATGCATTAAAACGCACGCAAAATGCTTTAAAAACGCATCTGCATAAAAAAAAAAAAAAAAAAAACAGCAAACGCACGTGCGGTAAATATTTGACTTTATATCATTAGCCACTTGTATTTTAGCTTCCAGTATTGAAAGTCTTATTACCTTTGTTACAGTTATTGTTATAGTCCTTATACTACTTTAATGCAGATGTAGCCGCCTCCTGCTTTACGACTCCAGAGGAATTCCTTTTACACTTAATCATGCCCAAAGCAGTTTTATTTATCCATATGGCCCTGGGGTTGGGGATTTACTTCCCGAATACTTAGCTGGTGGACTGAGTCATACCCCCCCCCCCCCCAGCCGCCATCAAGGGTGACAACCTGGGTTTGTCCATTCTTCACATATAGATTAAACAAAAAATAGAGCACCAATGGAAATACAGCTTTCCCACTATAGGACTGTACAAAATACAACCAACATAAAGAACCAGAGCCCTCAATGTGGGTAGCCTCAAATGGCAATAAAACTCAGATACAAATCATTGTACCAAAAATATTCTACATTTTATTAAACATCAAAAAGCACACACATACCGTGTTTCCCCGAAAGTAGGACATCCTCCTAAAGTAAGACCTAGTAAATATTTTGAGCTTGCTCGAAATATAAGGCCTACCCTTAAAATAAGCCCTAGTGGCTGAGGACGTCCCATCCGTCTGCACCCCCGCCTTACCCCGCTCCCACTGTACCTCCTGCCGACCCCTCCCGGCTCCTCCAGAAAGTCACACTGCCCGCCGACATACCGCTATCTCTACTGCAGATCAGCGTGGGTAAACGGCCGATTCCCGCACCGCCGCTTGTGGCCCCGTTCTGCTCTTTCTGCTGCCATAACTTTCAAACCGCAGATCAGCGGTAAAGTGTGGTGACGAAAGCTAGTTACACTGTAACAGCACTTCCGTGTACAGGAAGTGACATCTCTGTTTACTTCCTGTACACGGAAGTGCCTGTTACGGTGTAACTAGCTTTCTTCACCACACTTTACCGCTGATCTGCGGTTTCAAAGTTATGCCGGCAGAACGGGGCGGGAATCCGCCGTTTACCTACGCTGATCTGCAGTAGAGGTATGTCGGTGGGCAATGCGACTTTGTGGAGGAGTGGGTCGGCAGAAGGTAAAGTGGAGGTGGGGTAATCAGGAAGCACAAGAGGGAAATATATTTAAGACCTCCCCGAAAATAAGACCTAGGACAAATTTTTAAGGAAAAAAGAATATAAGACAGTGGCCTCAATTCACTAAGATCATGCTAGAGATAATAAGGCAAGAGAAAACTTACCTCCACACGTGAGAGAGTTATCTTACCTCTTCATTCCTTAAGTTACCTCTCCTGTAGTTAATTTACCTCCTCTGTAGTTAATTTACCTCCTCTGTAGTTAATTTACCTCCTCTGTAGTTATTTTCACACGCAGCTAATTAACAGCCTGTCTTTAACTCTAGAGTTATTTTAAGGATTGGAGAGTTAAGTTAAAGACAGAAGAGTTAACTTTAGGCTTGCCTGAGGTAAAATGTTTCCTGAATACTACATGCCTTATCACCATGGTAACAACTCTAGAACAGTTATTAAAGACAGGAGATAAGTTTAGTGAATTGAGGCCAGTGTCTTATTTTCGGGGAAAGACGGTATTAAAAACAATTAAAATCCCCCATCAAAATCACTGATAAGTGAAACACCCAGTATATATAATATGATGATTCAATAGTTTAATAGGAAACAAGCTCCTATAGACAATAAACTGCCCCGATTGAAGCAGACTGGATCTGCGAGCGCGTAGGCAGCATCCCCCACACCCGGATCATTTCAAACTGAGTAAGCATGCCTCTTTGACCTTATTCTGACCCTCTGACTTGCACTGTGTTTAGGGATTCTCTTGACAGCCGCTTTATTCATTTTTATGATTATGCACTTGATTCAGGTACTGTGATTTTTCATCAAATAGATTGTTTATTGCCCTGTGAGCACTTTGGCACTGGGGCTGTTGGTTGTGAGCTATGGCGCATATCCTAGATTTCTGGGTGTGTGGTCCAGCCCACGGTGACAGCTACACTGTAATGGCCCATACTCACGGGCTACAATTGTCGCCGCAACATGCGGGGCGCGCGTGTTGCGGTGACAGGTCGCCCGTGAGTATGCGGCGTTGCACGGGCACGCACCCCGAACTGTCGCCCGTTGCTGATGTCGCCGGGCGATTGGCGCGGTCAATCGCCTGGCGACAGTCGCCGTCGCAACTCCGCCGCAACTGTCGCTAGTCCGCGTGAGTACGCGGACTAGCGACAGCAACATAATTACAAATAGACGGCGCTTCCGGCGGGGGGAGGGACAACAGCGACAGCTTCCGCCGCATCAGTTGCCAGGTCCCTCCGCCGTGTGTATGCGGAGGGACCTGGTGACGAGCTGTCGCCGGCATGTCGCGCACACGCTCCCGTGTGCTAGCGACATGCCAAAAAGTTGCCCGTGAGTATGGGCCATTATTGTTATTGGTGTTGACCAATTTATACATGCACTTTTTATTTATCCTGACAGGTGAGAGCTGTCAGGGCTAATTCATTATTTATTGATGTATTTTGCATGCACTGTATGGTATGCATTGATGTCTTTTTGAGCTGCACATGGCACTTTACAATACACATGACAAAATGTCATATTGATTTGCACAATTACATATATATTTTTTGGGCAGTTTATTGTCTATAGGAGCTTGTTTCCTATTAAACTATTGAATCATCATAGTATATATACTGGCTTTTTCACTTATCAGTGATTTTGATGGTTTTTTTTATTGTTTTTAATATGTGTGTGCTTTTTGATGTTTAATAAATTGTAGAATATTTTTGGTACAATGATTTGTATCTGAGTTTTATTGCCATTTGAGGCTACCCATATTGAGGGCTCTGGTTCTTTATGTTGGTTGCATTCTTCACATATACACTATACATTTTCAACACAACTGCTCAGGGCCGGGCCGAGGCATAGGCTGGAGAGGCTCCAGCCTCAGGGCGCAGTGTAGGAGGGGGCGCACAATTCATTCAGCTGTCATTCCTAATTGTGTATGAAGCAGAAATAAATAAGAAAAGGGGATACTTGGCAGTGCCTGCAAGCCAGATAACTAGATATTAAGGTGTTGGGGAGGTTGTGGGCCCTGTGGCGCCTCTTAGTCTAATAGCAATCAGTGTGTGACAGCTGGGATTGGAGGGGCCTCTTAGTGTAATAGCAATCAGTGTGTGACGGCTGGGGTGGGAGGGATGGAGGAGGGGCCTCTTAGTGTAATAGCAATCAGTGTGTGACGGCTGGGGTGGGACGGATGGGGAGGGGCCTCTTAGTGTAATAGCAATCAGTGTGTGACGGCTGGGGTGGGAGGGATGGAGGAGGGGCCTCTTAGTGTAATAGCAATCAGTGTGTGACGGCTGGGATGGGAGGGATGGGGAGGGGCCTCTTAGTGTAATAGCAATCAGTGTGTGACGGCTGGGGTGGGAGGGATGGAGGAGGGGCCTCTTAGTGTAATAGCAATCAGTGTGTGACGGCTGGGGTGGGGGGGATGGAGGAGGTGCCTCTTAGTGTAATAGCAATCAGTGTGTGACGGCTGGGATGGGAGGGATGGGGAGGGGCCTCTTAGTGTAATAGCAATCAGTGTGTGACGGCTGGGGTGGGAGGGATGGAGGAGGGGCCTCTTAGTGTAATAGCAATCAGTGTGTGACGGCTGGGATGGGAGGGATGGGGAGGGGCCTCTTAGTGTAATAGCAATCAGTGTGTGACGGCTGGGGTGGGAGGGATGGAGGAGGGGCCTCTTAGTGTAACAGCAATCAGAGTGTGACGGCTGGGGTGGGAGGGATGAAGGGGCGCACTTTGGTGTCTCAGCCTTGGGTGCTGGAGGACCTTGTCCCTGCTCTGCAACTGCTGTAGAAGACATTGCACAAATAGCACCCAGAGAAAAGAGATCACCGCCCAACCTGGTCCAATATGGGCAGAACTGCCATCTTCCATGTCTGTGGGGAGCTTATGAAATATTATTTACATTTCTGTATTTACTTACAACCTCTGTCTTGAAGGTCTCTAACAAAATCTTTGGCTTCCTGTAGGTTTTCCGGAGTTGCTTTAACCAAATGGTCTTTCCATACACTGATTTTATCGTCAAATAGTACGAAATTGAAGTGATCGTGCTCCGCTGTGTCCTCCAGAGTCTGAAGTAAGGATTCCCTTGTCTAAGTGTGGACATAAAAGTAATATATAAGTTCACATTTTCATGCAAAATTTGACTCTCACTGAACTTTCTGAAGCTCCTGTCCTTCAAACTTCTGTCTCCAGTCTCTCTCCAGCCATTCTTCCTATGTAAGGAATATTCTAAACTCACCAATCAAGACCATTGAGGAGGATAGAGCTAAAATATTACTTTTAATCGCACATAATAATAATAATATAATAATAATAATAATCCGAAAATTTGTATAGCGCTTTTCTCCTGTTGGACTCAAAGAGCTCAAGAGCTGCAGCCACAGGGACGCGCTCAAGAGGCCACCCTGCAGTGTTAGGAAGTCTTGCCTTGAACTTACTAAATAGGTACTGACCCTAGCCAGGATCGAACCCTGGTCTCCCATGTCGAAGGCAGTGCCCTTAACCAGTACTCTATTTAACCATCACAAAATACTGAGAAGGGATCAAAGACAAACAATAAATGTAACTGACAGTGCACTGCCTAACAACCATGGTTCAGGACACTATAGGGAAATTGTGTGAAGGTGGCACTATATTCAGGCTAAACCTTTCTTATCCTTATGCTTGATAAAACTGTGACCTTCAACCAAGAACAGGGCCAGATTTAAGCCAAGGCCACATAGGTCATGGCCTACGGCACCACAGGATCAAGGGTGGGTGGGCAGAAGGCTATAGTGGGAGGGGGGAAGGGTCATCTGGCTTACCAGGGGCGTAACAATAGACCCTGTGAGAGATGCAACCGCAAGGGGGCCCAGAGCCACAGGGAAAAAAACGTTCTGCTCTCTGCACTAATGACTGCAACTGCTCAACCACTGATAAGGAATCATACAAAGTTTTGCAGACAAAGATTTGTAGACAGTCCCTGTTATAAACTGTTCTAATCACCTTTTTCCGGCACCAGCAACTTCTTATAGTTGCGTCTCACAGACTGTGAGATAACTTGACTCTCAACACAGCAAGCAGGAGATAGACTTTCTCAGGCTTCTTCAATATTCACGTTATTTATTCAGGAAACATATATACAGATATAGTCCATCATATCCTGGCAAAGCAGATTACCATGTTGCGTTACAGCTGCGTGAGTACCTTCCTGCTGAAGGTACCCAGGTCTTCTTGTATCTACTCTATGTTACACTAGACTACCTATGTACAGCATACATTATATCAGATTACAGAAAGGAATGAACATACTTAGAGGTCCCAGTCAGCATTGCGAGCTAGTGTGAAAGTAATAAGCAGAGTGAGCTCCCATCGCTCACTCAGGGTTTAATACCGACTAGGAAAGAGTTAAATATGACATCATCTTCACCATCCCCTACATCAGTCTATTGGTGGACCCACTTGTGGTGTCATCATACAGCCCTACTCGATTAATATTCAATGAGGCTTGTGACCTACATACATGGAATGTGGTTATTTATAAAACATGGCTGATGTTTATTGTTCTAGTGGTGTACATGCCCAGGTCAGGGAGACCTGTGGCCTTGTCCATAGAACAGCTTCTTGGTATGTTCTAGTTCTGACAGAACTGAAGATTTTCTCTCTAAGAGAAAATCTCCTTAAAGGGCAGGTCTGCTCCTCAAGCCTTTTTGACTAACTCAGTCCAAATAACTGAGGCCTACTTAAATTATAACAGTCCCTATTCAGTGAGCAGCAGGGTCTTGTGTACACTGCCTAGCCCCCAACCTCCCTACTTCTCCACAAGTGATATACAGGTACAGTATATAATACAATGTAGTGATGGTGGAAGAATCTACAGAGCCAGTTCTGCTCCATCAGAGGAGGATAGAGTGGGTGCTATAAGATGAGGCTGGGAACACACTTGTCTGTGTGCGTGAAAACATGCACATTTTATCATAGGGGATGGGGGGGGAGGGAGGTAGGAGTGTTTGATGGGAGAGGGCCCCATCCAAAGTTTTGCAGGGGGGCCCAGTGATTTCTTGTTACACCCCTGTGGCTAACTATACCAAAGGGAGGGGGATCATCAGGCTATCTATACGGAAGTGAGGGAGGGTCATCTGGCTTCTAAACCTTTCTAAAACTTCTTCTTCTCTAGATTATATTTTCACATTACTCATAAAATGTTTTTTTAAGCTACCAGCAAGCAAGGGAATACTCAGAATAATTTTGACAGGACTTTCCAACCTACTTTTGCTGCTTTTTTAATTGCAGAGTACTGAAAATGTATTTTAAACAGAAGATGAAAAAGTATCTGCCAGGAGAAAACTTAAGGTGGCCACAAACCATACATTTTGTTAAATATCTGTTCAATTTAAGTAGTGCAATCAATTTTTCTGACTGATTGTAACATTTCAAAAATAGGACCAATGTACCACACACCTGTGTTCAATTTTTCCCCAATTATGATAAAAATGATTGGAAATTCTGACAAAATTGCTAGGGTGTGTATATTAATAAACTGACAATCTAACACACACCATACAATGTTTAAAAAGATTGAAGAAAAATATCTGGCATTCCGGATTGATCAAAATCGAAGAAAACGGGAAATCCGATCGAATTTTCCAGTTGAATGAAAAAAAAAGCTTTTGATTTTTTCGGGAGATCCGATCGGTTTTATCGAATTGCCGTAAAATCGGATCATTTTATTGGATCGTGTGTGGCCACCTTTAGGAGATAATGTGAATTGGATAAGCCCGTAGTATCTTACTTTTATCTATACAAACATAAACTCCAACAAATTTTCCATAAAAAAATTTTTTGTGTGATTTTGGCAGGAAAATAAATATTAATTACATTGCAAATTTACCTGCTCAATTTTTCTGCCCTTCATTGATCCGCTTCTGTCTATGACATAGACCACATTTTTTGGCACGTTAGTCAGTTTAGGTGGTGCAAAAAAGTGAACAAAATACCCGTTGACCACCTACAAAAAAATTAAAATAATTGTATTAGCTTGTGCAATCCAGACCGTCTGCAGAATACAGAGGACGTTGCTCTGACGCTGATATCACCCAACAACATGTTGCATTAGACTGGAGGCATCACTTGTGCTGCACCCTCTCCTTCCAAAGAGGATTACTGTGCTGAAGAGAGACTAAAGGCCCCTACCCAGCATTTTTTTGATTTTTTTTGAGCAATGAGCGTTTGTTTTGGTGATCTCATTATGTGGGTATTGGCGCGCAATCATGTTAACGATGTTTAGCAATAACGATAATCACGCTGGATCGTATCCTTGATGTACCAAGTACCGCAATCGCTTGACTTACTGTTCACGCCCGTCATGTGACGTCACATGTACCTGCTGGGTGGAAGACGGATCGTGGATCGCTCGACGTCAGGGGGACATCACTAGATCCATCTTCTTCCGGCAGATGGTGAGGATTTAGCTATATGGGTGTCCTGCTTGCCAAGCAGTTACTTCACCTTCAAGCAGTTGCCTGGTCTTCAGTATATTACTGCAAAATGTGGATATTTGCTTGTCTGGACATCCAGCAATCTGTCTGCACCATCTGTGACAAGGATGGCCTTTCAGGACTCCAGGCTTTCTGAGCTGTCCCATCTACTGTGCCCGTGCAGCAAGATGCCAGCTCAATACTCATCCTCATCACTGCCCAGGCTGGCCAGTGGTGGTGATATTGCCAAAAGTGGTGCATTTGGCGAAGGACCCACCTGACTCTGAGGTACCCTCAAAGCCACCTCAGTAGCTTTACTACATTCAGCCCCCTAAACCTTTCAGCACATTGTCAGCAAAAACACTCAAAAAAGCTTTCCCAGATTTACTTAACCTGCATATTTATTTTCTCATATTTCTTTGGAGGTGGTGGGTGAGTGGAGGGGTCAGTATATTTTGAGCTAAAGGGGTATTTCAGTTTTAAGAAAATGTTAATACAATGAAAAGATATCTTATGAGATAATTGTAAGTATCAGGACCTATATGAGATAAGACAATGCTTAACTAGAATGATGATTTTAAAATAGGTCCTGGGTAGTCCCAAAATATCTAATTTCATCACATAATGATGTATCTGTCATAAATTGTCTTCAACTCTGAAACAATCGCATCATTATGGCCTCAATTCACCAGAGGAGAGTTAGTAAGAGATAAATGGTTGGTATTTTATCTCATGCGGTATTTTAACACTTTGGGCTCGATTCACAAAGCGGTGCTAACCCAGTTAGCACGCCTAAAAGACTTTAGGCATGATAACCATTGCACCAGGCTGGTGAAAAGCCAGTTTAGGCGTGATAAGTTTAGGTGTGATAAGTTTAGGTGTGATAAGTTTAGGCATGCTAAGTTTAGATAAGTGTAGATAGCGTGCAAAGTCCCGCACGCAAAGCAGCGCCATTAAACTCTATGCGAAGTGCACCAGACTTTGCTAGCGCAAAACTTTTGATCAGCTGTGCACTGCGGTGCTAACGCAGTTGGTGCTTAAACTTATCAT
The DNA here is from genome assembly GCF_040937935.1 of Hyperolius riggenbachi. Taxonomy (NCBI): domain Eukaryota; kingdom Metazoa; phylum Chordata; class Amphibia; order Anura; family Hyperoliidae; genus Hyperolius; species Hyperolius riggenbachi. The sequence continues at coordinate 8,211,574 of NC_090654.1, forward strand.
GCCTAAACTTATCACACCTAAACTTATCATGCCTAAACTTATCACACCTAAACTTATCACACCTAAACTTATCATGCCTAAACTGAGTTTAGGCATGATAAAGGGCTTTTCACCAGCGTGCTAACTCTTAGCACCGCTTTGTGAATCAGGCCCCTAGGGCTTGATTCACAAAGCGGTGCAAAGTGTTTGCACGCCTGTGAAAAGCCCTTTATCACGCCTAAACTCAGTTTAGGCGTGATAAGAAGAAGCTCGCGCGAATTTTGCGCGCGCAAAGTTTTCCGCGCGCAAGCGCGCAGCACCCGGCGCTTCGCGCGAAGCTCCCATTAAGCCCTATGGGACTGTACGCGCGGTAGCTTCGCGCGAAGAGCAGCACAAATCGGTGATAACTCAGTGGTGCAAAGGTTATCACGCCTAAAGTCTTTTAGGCGTGATAACTGAGTTATCACCGCTTTGTGAATCAAGCCCCTAAACTTATCATGCCTAAACTTATCACACCTAAACTTATCATGCCTAAACTTATCACACCTAAACTTATCACACCTAAACTTATCATGCCTAAACTTATCACACCTAAACTTATCACACCTAAACTTATCACACCTAAACTTATCACACCTAAACTTATCATGCCTAAACTTATCATGCCTAAACTTATCACACCTAAACTTATCATGCCTAAACTGAGTTTAGGCGTGATAAAGGGCTTTTCACCAGGGTGCTATCTGTTAGCACCGCTTTGTGAATCAGGCCCCTTGTTTGCAATTCACCACTGTGAGAGGATAGAGAGAGGAGTGTTCTGTAGCAGGCGATGATGCTGCGATAATGGAGCGATATGGATGCGAAAACCGAGCGATAAACGGTCGATAGTTATGCGGTGTTAGTGATTTGCATGCGATACTTTGCCTCTCTGTATGCTGGAAGTAAAGGATTGTGGGTAGGATGAGGAGGTTATTACCAGCATGTGACCGCAGAGGGTTTCCCTCCCTGTGTTTTGACAATCTCCTTCCATTACAAATCCCCCCCTCCGTTCTGCATATTAAGCATACTAAGCAATATTAAGCATTCACAATATTAAGTGGATGGGTGACACTGAGGAGGTATTTGGATACATTTTCACACTCGCTCCCAATGAAAAATGTATCCAGATTCGTCCTTCATGTCGCCCATCCACTTAATATTGTAAATGCTTAATATTGCTTAATATGCTTAATATTGTAAATGGGCTGCTCTCTGGTGCCTGACATATGTACAGTATAAGCTGTTACTGTGTGCTGCTAGTAAACTAGCTGCAGAGTGAGCTGCAGCAGCTGTGAGAAAAACCCGATATCTCCAGGTACATTCAGGGGATAAATAGATTAAAAAAATAACGAATGGCCACACCCCCTTTTTCCCTGGTGAATTGTGATTTTGAGAAAAAATAACGACTAACTATCGCCTATTTATCGCATGGATTTCTCTCTGTCGATATTTCACCCTATACTTCTGGAGAATTGCTATTTGGAGATATCACAGGAGGTAAATTACCTCCCATGAGATAAATAGGTCGGTAACCTCTGGTGAATTGAGGCCTCTCTTAAGTTAACAGAAGACTTAGTAAACCAAATCCTGTATTGAGAGATTGTTGCATTTTGGAGGAATCTGAGAAGGGTGAAGATGGTTGTTGTCAGTCCACCAAATGTTGATTGAAATTAATCTGTTGGAAATGTGTCCTGTGTCATGGGAGGAGCTCAATCTGATACAATGGCTTGTGGGAAAAATAACCAGTCACTAAAGGAACCAGGTAAAGTTTACAGATTACTTCCAGCATACATTTGTATGGAATTTCGGATAGAATTTTCTTGGTGGATTATGAAGTTTGTAGAACAGCCCAATCTGGCTTACCTGTATGTTCCCCGGGGATTCTCTGTTGACATCATAGGTCACAGTGAAATCTCCATCCAGTAACGTGGTGGTGCATGTAGGACAGGACCGCTGCTGGTCTAGGGTAGGTTTGAAAGAGACGTGACCCTGAAATAAAGGTTGTCATTAGTATCTAGTGGGGCTGATTAAAACAAAGCTCTGATCTCACAATCACATAGAACTCTACATCAATATTTCTGCATATATGGCCTAAAACATTATAGTGAGAAACCTATTACCCACTTCATCCCATAGGGGTTTTTACCCTAACGGACAAGAGCAATTTTCACCTGTCAGTGCTCCTCCCTTTTATTCGCCACTATAACTTTATTACTACTTATCAAAATAAAATGATCTATACCTTGTTTTTTTCGCCACCAATTACGCTTTCTGTAGGTAGTACATTTTGCTAAGAATTTTTTTTTTATTGTAAATGCATTTTAACGGAAAAAATAAGAAGAAAATGAAAAAAATTCATTATTTATTTTTCGGCCATTATAGTTTAAAAATAAAACATTCTCCTGTGAATAAAACCCACACATTATATTTACCCAGAAGTCCTGATTATTAACCACTTGCCGACCACACACTCATACTGATCGCGGCTCGCAGACTAAATGTAAACGCAGGAGACGTTTGTCTCCTTTGTTTACATTGAACGGCGCTGCTGCGCAGCAGCGCCGTAAGGCAGATCGGTGATCCCCGGCCAATCAGCGGCCGGGGATCGCCGCCATGTGACAGGGGACGTCCTGTCACTGGCTGCACAGGACGGATAGCGTCCTGTGCAGGCCGGATCACCGGGGGGACAGGTAGGAGAGGGAGGGGGGTGAATGTCGCCGCGGAGGGGGGCTTTGAGGTGCCCCCCCCGCAACATGCCAGCCAGCAGGAGCGATCAGACCCCCCCTGCACATCATCCCCATTGGGGGGAAAAAGGGGGGCGATCTGATCGCTCTGCCTGCACCCTGATCTGTGCTGGGGGCTGCAGAGCCCACCCAGCACAGATCAGCTACAACAGCGCTGGTCCTTAAGGGGGGGTAAAGGGTGGGTCCTCAAGTGGTTAAACCATTTAAATTATGTCCCTATCACAATGTATGGCGACAATATATTATTTGGAAATATAGGTTATTTTTCTGTTTTGTTTTGTTTTTTGTACGGTCCATAATTACAAGCCCCTATGTACTAAAGTAATAGTAATATTACCTCATAAAATATAGATTAAAAAGTCCTTAAGGCAACTATTTATGCAATTTTCTTTTGTTGATTTTTTTTTTACAAGGGTTTTTTTTTGGGGGGGGGGGGGGGGGGGGCTGTGGAAGTGTAAGTTATTAATTTTAATAATATTTAATAAGTGTATGTGTACATATGTGCCTGTATGTGTAATTTTACTTTTTGCCACTAGATGGCGCTAGCGAACACTCTCCTGTTTTCAAGGAAGTGTTCACATTTTTTTTTTTTACATTTTACTAGCCTCTGATGGCTTCCTGTGTTCTGAATGGACGCGGCCGCGGATCGGGTTCATGTCCATTCATTCCAGGCATTTAGATTTGGGTCCTCTTCCCCAAACATGCACATCAGCGGCGGGAGCGAGCGACTTTTTAAAACGTCCTGGAGCCGTTAACAGGCTCAATCAGGACAATTTAATAAGTCAGCATGTCATAAAGTGGTTAAAAAAAGTCCAGAATGTTTTTTCATGAACACGATGATTTATGACGATACCTGTTGGGGTTTGACGTACAGCTTTACTTCCTCATTAACACAGGCTTCTGCCACAAATGGGGATCTACCGCCTACTCAGCTTCATACCTGATCACCCATTCCTTCCACAAGTGATCACTATCTAGCCTTAGTATCGATACTGAAGGCAATCAGGAGAGACTGTGACTGATGCAGGTGTGGCAAAGGCCAGGAGGAGAGGACCAGTGTGAGAACAACATATGCTGCTGAGGTGGGAAGGACATTTAGTATACAGCCTTGCCTCCTGATTGCTGCCATACAAGCCTTCATAGCTTTGCTTTGATGGAATTGCCTTTTCCCCAGAAAAAGACTTCTGAATGGTTGATAGTAGATCGTTCGTTAGGAAGGTAGCTTGAGCATCTAGAAAGCTGATGCCTTGAGGCTCATGGATGTCTACCACTATCTGAAAGACAAAGTATGGCCATTAAATACACTAAGACATGCAGACATATATCGAAGAAGGTTAAATAATAAGCTCATAAATCAAGCAGGTATGACATGAAAAATATGGTAATTCACAAAATCATGTGCAAAGAAAAAGAAGGTAGCTTAGACTGGGCATGTTCTAGAGAGGTGTTCCCCAACCCTGTCCTCAAGGCCCACTGTGAGAAAATGCGGAAAAGCCGCCGCGTGTACTCAGAACAAGGCGGCTGAGTCCGCGTCCAACGCGGCGGCTTGCACGCGTGGGCCTGCATACACTAGTGTAGCTGAACGCGGAGGAACCGCCACATGCCTTGATTGCGGTGCGGCGGATTCCGCGTCCAGCACGGTGGGTGCTTCACAACACATGTCTGGTGTGGCTGGGACTGATAGTCCACACAGGTTCAGAAGGACGCGCGCTGAGAGGCAGAACTTTTATGACAGCCAGAAGGGAGTCAGCTGACCAAGCCGGTCAGCTGACGATTCAGCCAGTTTCCATTGGTCCAGCACTTAGGGGAGGCGCTGGAGAGCGCTTTACTATATATACTGGGTGCTGGTCATTCTCTGGTTGTCTGCCGTAGCGATCACTACGTGGTAGCACTCAGACCTTGTCAGTATCTGTGATATTTTCTGTGTTATTACTTCAGACTAGTTCCAGGGTGTTGATGATCAAGGAGCTCACACCCAAGACTAGGGAACTGTATTGTAACACCTCTATAATGCTTGAACTGCAAAGAAATCCTCCAGACACCAATTAAGTTTTTTAAAATAAATATTTGTATTAAATCATATGGATAAAAAAAGTTTAGTGACAAAACACATTCATAAACTTCTTCTTAGCAGATGAGTATAGGTAGGCCTCTGTATACATCCGCCTGCTAGGATCAGGGCTAGTTCAGGAAACATATATGTGATACAGTTTATTTGCATGAACTTGCCAGAATTTTCCTCACACAACACTCCGCTGTCTGCAACTTCTTCACAGCTGTCTTTTTAAAGTGGACCTGAATTCTTGCACAGGACAGAAGGAAACTTAGAGAAATGTCTGGCGGTTACCTAGCAACATCCAGGATAGGACAGAATATGTGAAATTGATGATTGTGAATGATCACTTAACATATAAGAAGCACCGCTCTCTCCACTGTATTTTGTCTGACAGCTGTTGTCACACAATCTCTTCAGACACTGCACTGCAGTCTTCACTGCTTTTCTGTAATCCTGTCACTTGTTGCTCTGTCTCACTCTTGTATGCTTTGCTGTCCTGCTGTCTCTGTGTCACTGTAATGTCTCTGCTGTTTTCTGTTATCTCTCTCTGTTACAGGTACATTTTAATATCCTTGTCTTTCATTCTTATTGCTTACTGTTTCTCTTCTGGCTTATCTCTCCAGTATTGTTGCTCTTTACCGGCCTGTAGTTGTGAATGATCTCTCTCCTCTCATGTAATGTCTCTGCAGCTCTCTCTCTTCCTTATTTTAGTTTTCAGTAGTGCTCACTTGTCTGTGGCTCTGCCTTGCTCAGACTGTCTCACCAATAGCTGGTCTCTTCTTGTCTCTCTCCTATATCTCCTCACAAATCAAGCTTATATCTTGCTGCCTCATCAGCTCAGTCTCCACGGCTACTTGACTCCTCCCCCTCACTAGCCTACAACTGCCAAAAACCTGTTACTTCCACCCTGCACATGCCCAGCTTCTCTCTCCTCTTTCCTGCTCATGGGCTCCCCCTGGCGGCACCTGCAGATTCCCCTTATAGCAGCCCTCCCCACAAAAAGTTAATGCATATTTAACCCTTGGTGTGTGTGTCCGTTGCAATGACACGCACACAGGGTTACATTCACCCCCTTTTTTTAAATTGTAGTCCCTACAATTTTTCTTTTAACTAAAGCACAATGTCAACATATGTTCCAAACTGTTCAGGAAGCGGTGAAGGTAAATTATTTTTCCATTTTGACTCGTGATCTAGTTCTGTTTATGTAGAACATCTTTGCTATTCCTTCTCTGAATTCCCAAACTCTTTGTCTTGAGCTTCCTTGACGCTTGTAAGTTGTAGGATTTCTGGTGAATGTAGAGTCCTTTTATAGCGCTTGATCCGTTGAGGTTGGGGCATCAGCTGCCAATATGATTCCAACTCCTTTCTTCGAGAAGGCTCCATTTTCCATTGTATCAATCCATCTTCAGTCTTCTCTGAAAGTTGTTTAGGATCAGCCATCTGAGTAGAGTACTGGTTTACTACAGGCTTGTTTTTTCTGCAGGAGTCCAGATAATTTCCTTCTTGCTCATTATTTCCATCTTTCATTGATCTTTTACTATCAAAGAATGTACTGTACAATTTAGGAGGAAGTGAACCCTGGACATGTTTCAATCTAGAATCCTGTTCCAACGTTGATGATATAGAACATCTTAGCTCTTCTTTCTCTGATATATCAAAACTCCTAGGTTCTTCTCTCAGTGTTGCAACCTTGATAGATGGATGTCTAATTGTCGAAGCTCTACAATGATATGGTACACTGGGACACCTCCAGGAGGACTGATGTTCTTCTTCTTGTTGGTCATTGGACATTCCACCATGGGAGCAATTACTTTGACTTCCATACGACTGAAACTGTTTGCATACTGTAGCATATCCACTGCATTGAATTTTAGTACCACCAGGTCCAGTCACATTAGCGGCCTATTTTCCTTTTCTTCCTTCCACAACATCAAACTGGACGATTGCTCCACTCCTCACACTAAACAGAATTTTCCATGGGTTGTTCTTTTTAATAGCAGTCCAGTGTACAAACAAATCTTCCTTAGTGTCCTTCCGGGTTATAAATCCATAACCTCGTTTCATATTAAACCAACTTACAGTACCCAAGACCTTACTGGCCAAGATATTCTTTTCCATTTTCCATAGATTTTTCTTCCATCTTCTTCTGACTTGTTTTAATGGTTTGGCCATCTGACACCCCACAAAAGTTCCTAAATGATTAACATGGGCCTGCTGGATGTCTTCTGCAGTTCGACACTTACGTACAGGATACCTATCTATGGTTATGTCATTTGGAGATATGCTTCGTGACAGACTCAATTGCTGTTTTAACACAGAAACTTCTTCACTCATAGTTTTCACAATTTCTTTAATTTCTTCTCTTTCCTCTGGAGTTTGTCTACATTTTTGTGATGGCCCGAGTCCTAGACAGTTGTTTTTAAGGTGAACCAGTTCCTCCTTTATTTCTTGTATGGACACTCTTAACTCTTTTAGCTCTTTCTCAGTTTGTTCACTCGTATCTTCTTTAGGGAGGCAGGTATTGCTAGATCCAGCCATCTCTCGATGGAGAAAAGACATTTGAAATGGTTCTTCCTCTTGCCCATATTTGATAGCCAAATTCTGCAGCTTAAGGAAATCAAGATCAGGTTTTGTTTCCAATCTTTGCTTCAGGGCTTGACGGACGAAATTGCTTTTGATTCCTAAAACAAATTGATCTCGCAACCAATTAGTATAATCTGCAGGGTTATTAACTCCATCCACTTCCTCTCTCTTGTGCAGAGCTCCCATCAATTCCTTCAGTGCATTAGCATATTGTGGTAATGTTTCATTTTCTTTTTGATTGCGCTCCAGAAACCTCTTTCTTAATACGTGTGTGTCAGACGGATCACCATACACTTCTTCTAACACCAAAATAATGTCCTCCAGCGGAACAGGAGCTCTCAGATTTGCATTTATCACTGTTCTACGAGCATCTCCTTCTAGGGAAGTTGTCGCTACCTCCATCTGCAGCTCTATGGGCACTTTATAAGCCAGCACAGCACTCTGGATTCTTTCACTCCACTCTCTTAGGATCACATTATAACCATTAAACTTTGGTAAGTACACAGCTAGCATTCCCATGGCAGTCATTGTTAGTGCAGAGGGTACAGCCATGGCCCTTTCTCCAGCTGCTGAAGTGGAAGACTCTGACAGGGGTGAAACCTCCGCTGCATGAGCGTCCATCCTGCCGACTACGCCAAATGTAACACCTCTATAATGCTTGAACTGCAAAGAAATCCTCCAGACACCAATTAAGTTTTTTAAAATAAATATTTGTATTAAATCATATGGATAAAAAAAGTTTAGTGACAAAACACATTCATAAACTTCTTCTTAGCAGATGAGTATAGGTAGGCCTCTGTATACATCCGCCTGCTAGGATCAGGGCTAGTTCAGGAAACATATATGTGATACAGTTTATTTGCATGAACTTGCCAGAATTTTCCTCACACAACACTCCGCTGTCTGCAACTTCTTCACAGCTGTCTTTTTAAAGTGGACCTGAATTCTTGCACAGGACAGAAGGAAACTTAGAGAAATGTCTGGCGGTTACCTAGCAACATCCAGGATAGGACAGAATATGTGAAATTGATGATTGTGAATGATCACTTAACATATAAGAAGCACCGCTCTCTCCACTGTATTTTGTCTGACAGCTGTTGTCACACAATCTCTTCAGACACTGCACTGCAGTCTTCACTGCTTTTCTGTAATCCTGTCACTTGTTGCTCTGTCTCACTCTTGTATGCTTTGCTGTCCTGCTGTCTCTGTGTCACTGTAATGTCTCTGCTGTTTTCTGTTATCTCTCTCTGTTACAGGTACATTTTAATATCCTTGTCTTTCATTCTTATTGCTTACTGTTTCTCTTCTGGCTTATCTCTCCAGTATTGTTGCTCTTTACCGGCCTGTAGTTGTGAATGATCTCTCTCCTCTCATGTAATGTCTCTGCAGCTCTCTCTCTTCCTTATTTTAGTTTTCAGTAGTGCTCACTTGTCTGTGGCTCTGCCTTGCTCAGACTGTCTCACCAATAGCTGGTCTCTTCTTGTCTCTCTCCTATATCTCCTCACAAATCAAGCTTATATCTTGCTGCCTCATCAGCTCAGTCTCCACGGCTACTTGACTCCTCCCCCTCACTAGCCTACAACTGCCAAAAACCTGTTACTTCCACCCTGCACATGCCCAGCTTCTCTCTCCTCTTTCCTGCTCATGGGCTCCCCCTGGCGGCACCTGCAGATTCCCCTTATAGCAGCCCTCCCCACAAAAAGTTAATGCATATTTAACCCTTGGTGTGTGTGTCCGTTGCAATGACACGCACACAGGGTTACAGTATTACCATTCTGTTTTAACCTCAGACTAGTTCCAGGGTGTTGATGATCAAGGAACTCACACCCAAGACTAGGGAACTGTATTATCACTCTGTTATACATCAGACTAGTTCCAGGGTGTTGATGATCACGGAGCTCACACCTAAGACTAGGCATTGTTATTATCGGTTATGACTTTCTGCTTTCCTGACCATTCTCTTGATCTCTGATTTGGTACTTCGCTATATCTGATACTCTGTTGCTGAACCCTGCTTGTCTTTAGATTCCGTATCTGTCTTCTGTCTCAGTACCTGATCTGTCTGTCTGTTGCCGACCTGGCCTGTCCGACCTCGAGAACTATCTTCCCTGCTTGGAGATAGTTCACAGACCTGTCAGTGACACTTCACCATCGGTGTCACTCACTCTCTGGTCCTTCCCACTCTCAGCCTAGCTCCGCCCCTTGGGGAGCATCAGGCCATTGGAAAGAATCTGTTCTCTGAGCAGTATCTCTTACTGCTTTGCACTAACTATACGGGTGCTCTCCTCAAAGTATTTCTGTTACACCAAACACTCATATTACTCAGGTGTCCAGAGGTTAGTAATATATCTGATTATCGGTGATACTGCAGGTCATCAATAATCGGGTATATATCTGTATTCTCGGTGATACTGCAGATCACCGGTAATCAGATCCTCTCTGTGTTACACCGATCGTTACAGAACGGCAGACCAAACCCAAATGGACGCACTATATAGCCACGCTAAAGTCCTCACCACCGCGGTAAACCAACTTTCCGCGGCAGTTTTGAACCAACAGACCCAGATATGTCAGGTATTTGGGGCTATTCAGGAACTTCAATCGGCTATGAACTCAGTGCGATCTCCTCTAGTCACGGACATCCGTATGCCTGTACCTGAAAAATTTTCCGGTCACAGATCTGACTTCCGAAATTTCAGGAGTAGAGTGTTATCATACTTTGAGTTGAGACCTAATGCTTCAGGAACTATGGCCCAAAGGGTTACATTTATTAAGACTTTGTTATCAGGTGATTCTCAGACCTGGGCGTACAGTCTGCCCGACGGAGACTTAGCCTTAACATCCGTAGAGGAATTTTTTAAAGCCATGGCTATAATTTACGATGATCCAGACATTGCCTCGACTTCTGAGGGGAAGCTCAAGATGTTACGTCAAGGCAAGAGTCCGGTTGAACAGTATGCTGCTGAATTTAGGAGGTGGTCAGTGTCAGCCAGGTGGGACACTTTTGCCCTTTTGGATTGTTTCCTATCAGGGTTGTCAGATGAGGTCTCTGATCTCATGCTAAGCCAGCCTGAGCCCAAATCTATCGATGAGGCCATTTCATCAGCCATCAGGATAGATCGCCGGCTGCGCTATCAGAGACAGACCTGGGGTGGAAACCATGTGAAAATAATATCCCATGCTGCGCCCCCTGTAACTCCACCTCCTCCCGATTCGCCTCCACCTGAACCAATGCAGATTGGTCGGTCAGAATTTTCTCAAGTGGAGCGGAAACGCTACTACCTAGATGAGAAACGGTTGCTCCTTCCTTGTACGATTGCATGGAAGGATAAATCTGAAGTCACTGAAGCCTTTGTTGACTCGGGCTCAGTGGCTAATTTTATGGATTACGAATTTACAAAGAAATTGGGTATTCCGCTCACCCCGGTAACACCACCTATCCAAGTTACGGCAGTGGATGATTCCCCCCTGCAACGTAACCGTCCTCTGTCTCAGACACCAGAGGTGGGAGTCACTATAGGGGTGCTGCATAGGGAGAAGTTGTTTTTTTTTGTATTACACATGACAACCTCCACTATCATCCTTGGCATGCCTTGGTTACACCTTCACTCCCCTCAGATTAATTGGGCCACTGGTCAGCTAACCAGCTGGTCAGCCCATTGCTTTCAGCATTGTTTAGTGAGGGTAACCTTGGGTCAGACCAGGATTCATGTGGAGGGAGTACCGGATCAATATTCTGAATTTTCTGATGTGTTTTGTCCCAAAGCTGCAGAGAAACTACCTCCACATCGCCCTTTTTCGATTGCCCCATCGATCTCCGATCTGGTTGAATGCCCCCTAGAGGTCATCTCTACAATTTGTCTGGGCCGGAAAAAGTGGCCATGCGAGAGTACATCTGTGAAAACTTAGCTAGGGGTTTCATTCGCCCTTCCCGGTCGCCTGCCGGAGCAGGTTTCTTTTTTGTAAAAAAAAAAGACGGAGGCCTTTGGCCATGCATTGATTACCGGGGCCTGAATAAAATCACAGTAAAAATCGCTATCCATTGCCTTTGATAGACGATTTATTCACTCAGGTCACCAATGCTAAGATTTTCTCGAAATTGGATTTGCGGGGTGCATACAACCTGGTACGGATCAGAGAGGGCGATGAGTGGAAGACGGCCTTTAACACACCCGAGGGGCATTACGAGTACCTGGTGATGCTCTTCGGGTTGTGTAACGCCCCGGCCGTCTTTCAGGAACTCATTAATGAAGTATTCAGGGAGGTGTTGGGTAAATTTGTTCTGGTATATCTGGATGATATAGTAATCTTCTCAGAAAACCTCTCTGAGCACAGGGCTCATGTCAAATTTGTGATGCACAAGTTAAGACAGAACCTGCTTTATGCTAAATTGGAGAAATGCATTTTTAAAGTAACATCTGTCACTTTTCTGGGGTACATAATTTCCACCTCGGGCCTTTCTATGGATCCTGCCAAAGTCTCTGCTGTCCTGGAATGGCCGCAGCCAGTGGGACTAAAATCTCTCCAGAGATTTTTAGGATTCGCTAATTACTATAGAAGGTTCATAAAGGGGTACTCTACAGTCATAGCACCCCTCACCAGTCTCACAAAGAAAGGGGCAGATACCAATCATTGGTCATCCGAGGCTCTGGCTGCTTTCTCCACTTTGAAAGAATTGTTTTGCTCTGCACCCATTTTGAGACACGTCAACACCTGCTATCCCTTTTTTGTGGAGGTGGCGGCCTTGGAAGTCGGGGTAGGGGCTGTGCTGTCTCAGCGTTCTGGGTTGCAGGGAAGACTACACCCGTGTGCCTATTTCTCTCGTAGGTTTTCACCAGCAGAGAAAAACTACGATATAGGCAACAGGGAGCTCCTAGCCATTAAGTTGGCCTTCAAAGAATGGCGTCATTGGCTAGAAGGAGCAGAACATACGATTACCGTTTACACTGATCACAAAAATTTGGAATACATTGAGGGGGCTAAGAGATTGAGTCCCCGTCAGGCTCGGTGGTCACTGTTTTTCTCGAGATTCAGATTTGTAATTACGTACACTCCGGGTAGTAAAAACATTAAAGCGGATGCTTTGTCCGGATGCTTTGAGCCAGAGACAGCACAGCCCTCAGACCCAGAGACTATTATCCCACAGAAAGTGGTATTAGCAGCCACAGAGACCTGGAAGAACTGGATGGAGACTTTAAGTCCCTTCCAGCAGGATGTCCCTGAGGGAAAGCCTGAAGGGGTGATGTTTGTACCATTGCCATTTCGTCTCCAGATATTGCAGATGTTCCACTCTCACAAAAATGCTGGACATCCTGGGGCCACCAGAACACAGTACCTTGTTGCTAGGTGTGCTTGGTGGCCTTCATTGGCAACTGACTGCAAGGAGTATGTTAGAGAGTGTGCAGTATGTGCAAAAAGCAAACCCTCCCGTCTGGCACCTGTGGGAACGTTGCAGCCTTTGCCCACCCCGAGTGAACCATGGACCCATGTGTCCATGGATTTTGTGGGTGAGCTTCCGAGGTCTGAGGGCATGTCGGTCATTTGGGTGGTAGTCAACCGTTTCAGTAAAATGGCCCATTTTGTGCCCCTGAAAGGACTCCCCTCGGCCCAGGAGTTGGCCGATCTGTTCATCATCCACATTTTCCGGCTACATGGCATTCCGGAAAACGTTGTGTCTGATCGGGGAGTCCAATTTGTTTCCAAATTTTGGAGGGCATTTTGTCATCAAATGGGCATGGAACTGTCATTTTCGTCGGGCTACCACCCACAGACCAATGGTCAGACTGAGAGAATTAATCAGTCATTGGAACAGTTTCTAAGGTGTTATGTTGCGGATGCGCAAAATGATTGGGTCAAGTTCTTGCCGTTTGCAGAATTTGCGCACAATAATTTGAAAAGCTCTTCCTCTGGATTTTCTCAGTTTCAGGTGGTAACTGGAAAGTTGCCTAAGTTCTCCCCACTGCCAGTAGCCTCCACTCCGTTTCCAGCTTTGGAGACTTGGCAACAGTCTTTTAAGAACATTTGGGGGATCGTGAAAAATAATTTGGAGAAGGCTTTTCAAAGTCAGAAAGGTCAAGCTGACAAGAAACGCTCCTTAGAGTGGAAGTTCCGGCCAGGAGACTTGGTCTGGGTGTCCACGCGTCATTTGACTCTGAAACAGCCCTCGCCGAAATTAGGACCCAGATTTGTGGGACCTTTTCCAGTAACCAGGAAGATCAACAATGTTACTTATGCCATTGATCTCCCTGCCAGCATGCATGGTGTAAGATCCTTTCATGTGTCCGCCAGCAGTTCATGTAGGTCCCATTCCTCCTCCTCCTGTGATGGTAGATGACCAACCTGAGTACGAAGTAGAAAAGATTTTAGACTCACGTGTTGTACAGAAGTCAGTGCAGTATCTAGTTCACTGGAAAGGGTATGGTATTGAGGAAAGAACATGGGTACCTGAGTGTCGCATGCATGCGGATAAATTGAAGAGGGAGTTTCACGCCCTTCATCCTGAGAAACCGGGTAGGAGCTGTCCGGAGTCCACTCCTCGGGGGGGGGGGGGGGGGTACTGTGAGAAAACGCGGAAAAGCCGCCGCGTGTACTCAGAACAAGGCGGCTGAGTCCGCGTCCAACGCGGCGGCTTGCACGCGTGGGCCTGCATACAGTAGTGTAGCCGAACGTGGAGGAACCGCCGCATGCCTTGATAGCGGTGCGGCGGATTCCGCGTCCAGCACGGTGGGTGCTTCACAACACATGTCTGGTGTGGCTGGGACTGATAGTCCACACAGGTTCAGAAGGACGCACGCGCGCGCTGAGAGGCAGAACTTTTATGACAGCCAGAAGGGAGTCAGCTGACCAAGCCGGTCAGCTGACGATTCAGCCAGTTTCCATTGGTCCAGCACTTAGGGGAGGCGCTGGAGAGCGCTTTACTATATATACTGGGTGCTGGTCATTCTCTGGTTGTCTGCCGTAGCGATCACTACGTGGTAGCACTCAGACCTTGTCAGTATCTGTGATATTTTCTGTGTTATTACTTCAGACTAGTTCCAGGGTGTTGATGATCAAGGAGCTCACACCCAAGACTAGGGAACTGTATTACCATTCTGTTATACCTCAGACTAGTTCCAGGGTGTTGATGACCAAGGAACTCACACCCAAGACTAGGGAACTGTATTACCATTCTGTTATACCTCAGACTAGTTACAGGGTGTTGATGATCAAGGAACTCACACCCAAGACTAGGGAACTGTATTATCACTCTGTTATACATCAGACTAGTTCCAGGGTGTTGATGATCACGGAGCTCACACCTAAGACTAGGCATTGTTATTATCGGTTATGACTTTCTGCTTTCCTGACCATTCTCTTGATCTCTGATTTGGTACTTCGCTATATCTGATACTCTGTTGCTGAACCCTGCTTGTCTTTAGATTCCGTATCTGTCTTCTGTCTCAGTACCTGATCTGTCTGTCTGTTGCCGACCTGGCCTGTCCGACCTCGAGAACTATCTTCCCTGCTTGGAGATAGTTCACAGACCTGTCAGTGACACTTCACCATCGGTGTCACTCACTCTCTGGTCCTTCCCACTCTCAGCCTAGCTCCGCCCCTTGGGGAGCATCAGGCCATTGGAAGGAATCTGTTCTCTGAGCAGTATCTCTTACTGCTTTGCACCCTCTATACGGGTGCTCTCCTCAAAGTATTTCTGTTACACCAAACACTCATATTACTCAGGTGTCCAGAGGTTAGTAATATATCTGATTATCGGTGATACTGCAGGTCATCAATAATCGGGTATATATCTGTATTCTCGGTGATACTGCAGATCACCGGTAATCAGATCCTCTCTGTGTTACACCGATCGTTACACCCACCAACACTGCATGTTTTGTAGAAATCCACAGAGGTAGCTAATGTAAGAAGGGGAGGGGACAACCACAGTATGAAAGGTGGGGAGGGGACATGCACAGTATGAGAGGTGTAAGCAGGGGAGGGGACATGCACAGTATGAGAGGTGTAAGCAGGGGAGGAGACATGCACAGGATGAGAGGTGTAAGCAGGGGGGGGGGACATGCACAGTATGAGAGGTGTAAGCAGGGGAGGGGACATCCACAGTATGAGAGGTGTAAGCAGGGGAGGGAACATGCACAGTATGAGAGGTGTAAGCAGGGGAGGGGACATGCACAGTATGAGAGGTGTGAGCAGGGGAGGAGACATACACAGTATGAGAGGTGTAAGCAGGGGGGGGGGATATGCACAGTATGAGAGGTGTAAGCAAGGGAGGGGACATGCACAGTATGAGAGGTGTAAGCAGGGGAGGGGAAATGCACAGTATGAGAGGTGTAAGCAGAGGAGGGGACATGCACAGTATGAGAGGTGTAAGCAGGGGAGGGGAGATGCACAGTATGAGAGGTGTAAGCAGGGGAGGGAACATGCACAGTATGAGAGGTGTAAGCAGGGGAGGGGACATGCACAGTATGAGAGGTGTAAGCAGAGGAGGGGACATTCACAGTATGAGAGGTGTAAGCAGGGGAGGGGACATGCACTTTATGAGAGGTGTAAGCAGGGGAGGGGACATGCACAGTATGAGAGGTGTAAGCAGGGGAGGGGGCATCCACAGTATGAGAGGTGTAAGCAAGGGAGGGGACATGCACAGTATGAGAGGTGTGAGCAGGGGAGGGGACATCCACAGTATGAGAGGTGTAAGCAGGGGAGGGAACATGCACAGTATGAGAGGTGTAAGCAGGGGAGGGGACATGCACAGTATGAGAGGTGTAAGCAGGGGAGGGGACATGCACAGTATGAGAGGTGTCAGCAGGGGAGGGGACATGCACAGTATGAGAGGTGTAAGCAGGGGAGAGGACATGCACAGTATGAGAGGTGTAAGCAGGGGAGGGGGCATCCACAGTATGAGAGGTGTAAGCAGGGGAGGAGACATGCACAGTATGAGAGGTGTCAGCAGGGGAGGGGACATGCACAGTATGAGAGGTGTAAGCAGGGGAGGGGACATCCACAGTATGAGAGGTGTAAGCAGGGGAGGGAACATGCACAGTATGAGAGGTGTAAGCAGGGGAGGGGACATGCACAGTATGAGAGGTGTAAGCAGGGGAGGGGACATGCACAGTATGAGAGGTGTCAGCAGGGGAGGGGACATGCACAGTATGAGAGGTGTAAGCAGGGGAGAGGACATGCACAGTATGAGAGGTGTAAGCAGGGGAGGGGGCATCCACAGTATGAGAGGTGTAAGCAGGGGAGGGGGCATCCACAGTATGAGAGGTGTAAGCAGGGGAGGAGACATGCACAGTATGAGAGGTGTCAGCAGGGGAGGGGACATGCACAGTATGAGAGGTGTAAGCAGGGGAGGGGACATCCACAGTATGAGAGGTGTAAGCAGGGGAGGGAACATGCACAGTATGAGAGGTGTAAGCAGGGGAGGGGACATGCACAGTATGAGAGGTGTAAGCAGGGGAGGGGACATGCACAGTATGAGAGGTGTCAGCAGGGGAGGGGACATGCACAGTATGAGAGGTGTAAGCAGGGGAGAGGACATGCACAGTATGAGAGGTGTAAGCAGGGGAGAGGACATGCACAGTATGAGAGGTGTAAGCAGGGGAGGGGACATGCACAGTATGAGAGGTGTAAGCAGGGGAGGGGACATGCACAGTATGAGAGGTGTAAGCAGGGGAGGGAACATGCACAGTATGAGAGGTGTAAGCAGGGGAGGGGACATGCACAGTATGAGAGGTGTAAGCAGAGGAGGGGACATTCACAGTATGAGAGGTGTAAGCAGGGGAGGGGACATGCACTTTATGAGAGGTGTAAGCAGGGGAGGGGACATGCACAGTATGAGAGGTGTAAGCAGGGGAGGGGGCATCCACAGTATGAGAGGTGTAAGCAGGGGAGGGGACATGCACAGTATGAGAGGTGTAAGCAGAGGAGGGGACATCCACAGTATGAGAGGTGTAAGCAGGGGAGGGAACATGCACAGTATGAGAGGTGTAAGCAGGGGAGGGGACATGCACAGTATGAGAGGTGTAAGCAGGGGAGGGGACATGCACAGTATGAGAGGTGTCAGCAGGGGAGGGGACATGCACAGTATGAGAGGTGTAAGCAGGGGAGAGGACATGCACAGTATGAGAGGTGTAAGCAGGGGAGGGGGCATCCACAGTATGAGAGGTGTAAGCAGGGGAGGAGACATGCACAGTATGAGTGGTGTCAGCAGGGGAGGGGACATGCACAGTATGAGAGGTGTAAGCAGGGGAGGGGACATCCACAGTATGAGAGGTGTAAGCAGGGGAGGGAACATGCACAGTATGAGAGGTGTAAGCAGGGGAGGGGACATGCACAGTATGAGAGGTGTAAGCAGGGGAGGGGACATGCACAGTATGAGAGGTGTAAGCAGGGGAGAGGACATGCACAGTATGAGAGGTGTAAGCAGGGGAGAGGACATGCACAGTATGAGAGGTGTAAGCAGGGGAAGGGGCATCCACAGTATGAGAGGTGTAAGCAGGGGAGGAGACATGCACAGTATGAGAGGTGTCAGCAGGGGAGGGGACATGCACAGTATGAGAGGTGTAAGCAGGGGAGGGGACATCCACAGTATGAGAGGTGTAAGCAGGGGAGGGAACATGCACAGTATGAGAGGTGTAAGCAGGGGAGGGGACATGCACAGTATGAGAGGTGTAAGCAGGGGAGGGGACATGCACAGTATGAGAGGTGTCAGCATGGGAAGGGGACATGCACAGTATGAGAGGTGTAAGCAGGGGAGAGGACATGCACAGTATGAGAGGTGTAAGCAGGGGAGAGGACATGCACAGTATGAGAGGAGTAATCAGGGGAGGGGACATGCACAGTATGAGAGGTGTAAGCAGGGGAGGAGACATCCACAGTATGAGAGGTGTAAGCAGGGGAGGAGACATGCACAGTATGAGAGGTGTAAGCAGGGGAGGAGACATGCACAGTATGAGAGGTGTAATCAGGGGAGGGGACATGCACAGTATGAGAGGTGTAAGCAGAGGAGGGGACATGCACAGTATGAGAGGTGTAAGCAGGGGAGGAGACATGCACAGTATGAGAGGTGTAAGCAGGGGAGGAGACATGCACAGTATGAGAGGTGTAAGCAGGGGAGGGAACATGCACAGTATAAGAGGTGTAAGCAGGGGAGGGGACATGCACAGTATGAGAGGTGTAAGCAGGGGAGGAGACATCCACAGTATGAGAGGTGTAAGCAGGGGAGGAGACATGCACAGTATGAGAGGTGTAAGCAGGGGAGGAGACATGCACAGTATGAGAGGTGTAAGCAGGGGAGAGGACATGCACAGTATGAGAGGTGTAAGCAGGGGAGGGGACATGCACAGTATGAGAGGTGTAATCAGGGGAGGGGACATGCACAGTATGAGAGGTGTAAGCAGGGGAGGGGGCATCCACAGTATGAGAGGTGTAAGCAGAGGAGGGGAACCGTTTGTTAATTATTAGCATTATTGAAAGCATATATTGAAATAATCTTGACCAACATATCCCCATTGAACAGCTAATACTGTGATTGAGGGAGGGCCCCTAGTGGGTCTCTCTAGTCAAGGGGCCTCGGTGTGGTTGCAATCTTTGCATCCCCTATTGCTACTCCACTGGTCACTGTTGGTCGCCTCACTCATGGCCTTGAACGGACTTGAACTATTGTTACCTAAGACGCCCCCCCCCCCCCCATCGCATGATGTTTCTTGCTCCTTGTATGTCCCAACTTGTTATATTAACCCCTTTTCCTAATGTACAGCGCCAACCAGGGGCGTAACAATAGACCCTGCAAGGGATGCAGCTGCAGGGGGGCCCAGAAGCAGCAGGGGGCCTAATGGGGGGAGAAGTTTCTTTTGCCTGTCTTGAGAGACTGACAACTAAGGGCACGGAGAGAAAAAGCTTTCTGCTGTCTGCATAATTGTTCTAATGACTGCATCTGCTCAGCCACCGATAACGATTCATACAAAGTTGTGTAGACAAAGATTTGTAGTGTGCAGCAAGGTCTTGGGGCCCCATCCAAAGTTTTCAGGGGGGCCCAGTGATTTCTAGTTACGCCCCTGGCGCCAACAATAATAATTGCCATCCTTTATTTATATAAGGCAAAAATCTAAAATAACCAGAAGTACCCCAGTAGTGCACCAAATGTAGACCTTTTTTAAATCAAATCTTTTACCATTAAATAAATAAATCCTTTAAAAGCTTCTGGAGAAATATTCAGAAGATAACATCTGTGGTCACATTTGCAAAATAAAAATATAATGAAAAATAAATGACAAGGAACTTAATCACTTCCCAACCACAGGGTTTTATCTCCCCTTAAAACCAGAACAATTTTCACATCACTCTCCTCCCATTCATTTACCAATAACTTTATTGTTATTTATCACACCAAAATGATCTCTATTTTTTGGGGGGTGGGCAAAAATTAGGCTTTTTTTGATGGAACTTTTCGCTTAGAATTATTTTATTTTGTATGCATTTTAAAGAGACTAAAAAAGAAGAAAACAATGAGAAAATAATTTATTTTTTTTTAGTTTTCAGCCATTATTTTTAAAATAAAATGTGCTACTGTAGATAAAACCTACACATTCTTTTGCCCATTTGTCCTGGTTATTATGACATTTAAATTATGTCCCTAGTGTAATGTATTATAATAATAATATTTTATTAGGAAATAAAGGTGTTTTTCTTTCGATTATTGTTTGTTTTTTTGCTATATCAAAAATGACAAGCCTTTATTTGCACAAATAACAGTTTTATACCATTATGACATACATACAGGGTGGGCCATTTATATGGATACACCTTGATAAAATGGAAATGGATGGTGATATTAACTTCCTGTTTGTGGCACATTAGTATATGTAAGGGGAGAAACTTTTCAAGATGGGTGGTGAACATGGCGGCCATTTGAAGTCGGCCATTTTGAATCCAACTTTTGTTTTTTCAATAGGAAGAGGGTCATGTGACACATCAAACTTATTGGGAATTTTACAAGAAAAACAATGGTGTGCTTGGTTTTAACATAACTTTATTCTTTCATGAGTTATTTACAAGTTTCTGACCTCTTACAAAATGTTTTCAATGTGCTGCCCATTGTGTTGGATTGTCAATACAACCCTCTTCTCCCACTCTTCATACACTGATAGCAGCACCGCAGGAGAAATGCCAGCACAGGCTTCCAGTATCCGTACCCTCTTCTCCCACTCTTCACACACTGATAGCAACACCGCAGGAGAGATGCCAGCACTGGCTTCCAGTATCCGTACCCTCTCCTCCCACTCCTCACACACTGATAGCAACACCGCAGGAGAAATGCCAGCACAGGCTTCCAGTATCCGTAACCTCTTCTCCCACTCTTCACACACTGATAGCAACACCGCAAGATAAATGCCAGCACAGGCTTCCAGTATCCGTACCCTCTTCTCCCACTCTTCATACACTGATAGCAGCACCGCAGGAGAAATGCCAGCACAGGCTTCCAGTATCCGTACCCTCTTCTCCCACTCTTCACACACTGATAGCAACACTGCAGGAGAAATGCCAGCACGGGCTTCCAGTATCCGTACCCTCTCCTCCCACTCCTCACACACTGATAGCAACACCGCAGGAGAAATGCCAGCACAGGCTTCCAGTATCCGTAACCTCTTCTCCCACTCTTCACACACTGATAGCAACACCGCAAGATAAATGCCAGCACAGGCTTCCAGTATCCGTACCCTCTTCTCCCACTCTTCATACACTGATAGCAGCACCACAAGATAAATGCCAGCACAGGCTTCCAGTATCCGTACCCTTTTCTCCCACTCTTCATACACTGATAGCAGCACCACAAGATAAATGCCAGCACAGGCTTCCAGTATCCGTACCCTCTTCTCCCACTCCTCACACACTGATAGCAACACCGCAGGAGAAATGCCAGCACAGGCTTCCAGTATCCGTACCCTCTTCTCCCACTCCTCACACACTGATAGCAGCACCACAAGATAAATGCCAGCACAGGCTTCCAGTATCCGTACCCTTTTCTCCCACTCTTCATACACTGATAGCAACACCGCAAGATAAATGCCAGCACAGGCTTCCAGTATCCGTACCCTCTTCTCCCACTCTTCATACACTGATAGCAACACCGCAAGAGAAATGCCAGCACAGGCTTCCAGTATCCATAGTGTCAGGTGCTGCACATCTCGTATCTTCACAGCATAGACAACTGCCTTCAGATGACCACAAAGATAAAAGTCTAAGGGGTCAGATCGGGAGACCTTGTGGGCCAGTGGAATTGCTACATGATGATGTGTTTCCCTCTTTATGCACTGAAGCTGGCACGTTCCCTGAGTTTTTCCAGCAAGATAGTGCACATTATGGGTGTCAGGTCCAAGCATTCCTAGATGAACAGTTTCCGAGCATTCCTAGATGAACAGTTTCCTGGAAAGTGGATTGGTCATCAAGGACCAGTTGAATGGCCCCCAAGGTCTCCCGATCTGACCCCCTTAGACTTTTATCTTTGTGGTCTTCTGAAGGCAATTGTCTATGCTGTGAAGATACGAGATGTGCAGCACCTGAAACTACGAATACTGGAAGCTTGTGCTAGCATTTCTCTTGCAGTTTTGCTATCCGTGTGTTAAGAGTGGGAGAAGAGGGTACGGATACTGGAAGCCTGTGCTAGCATTTCTCCTGCGGTGCTGCTATCAGTGTGTGAAGAGTGGGAGAAGAGGGTACAGATACTGGAAGCCTGTGCTAGCATTTCTCCTGCGGTGTTGCTATCAGTGGGTGAAGAGTGGGAGAAGAGGGTACGGATACTGGAAGCCTGTGCTGGCATTTCTCCTGCGGTGTTGCTATCAGTGGGTGAAGAGTGGGAGAAGAGGGTACGGATACTGGAAGCCTGTGCTGGCATTTCTCCTGCAGTGTTGCTATCAGTGTGTGAAGAGTGGGAGAAGAGGGTACGGATGCTGGAAGCCTGTGCTGGCATTTCTCCTACGGTGCTGCTATCAGTGTGTGAAGAGTGGGAGAAGAGGGTACAGATACTGGAAGCCTGTGCTAGCATTTCTCCTGCGGTGTTGCTATCAGTGTGTGAGGAGTGGGAGAAGAGGGTACGGATACTGGAAGCCTGTGCTGGCATTTCTCCTGTGGTGTTGCTATCAGTGTGTGAGGAGTGGGAGAAGAGGGTACGGATACTGGAAACCTGTGCTGGCATTTCTCCTGCGGTGTTGCTATCAGTGTGTGAGGAGTGGGAGAAGAGGGTACGGATACTGGAAGCCTGTGCTGGCATTTCTCCTGCGGTGTTGCTATCAGTGGGTGAGGAGTGGGAGAAGAGGGTACGGATACTGGGAGCCTGTGCTAGCATTTCTCCTGCGGTGTTGCTATTAGTGTGTGAGGAGTGGGAGAAGAGGGTACAGATACTGGAAGCCTGTGCTAGCATTTCTCCTGCGGTGCTGCTATCAGTGGGTGAGGAGTGGGAGAAGAGGGTACGGATACTGGAAGCCTGTGCTGGCATTTCTCCTGTGGTATTGCTATCAGTGTGTGAGGAGTGGGAGAAGAGGGTACGGATACTGGAAGCCTGTGCTAGCATTTCTCCTGCGGTGTTGCTATCAGTGTGTGAAGAGTGGGTGAAGAGGGTATGGATACTGGAAGCCTGTGCAGGCATTTCTCCTGCGGTGTTGCTATCAGTGTGTGAGGAGTGGGAGAAGAGGGTACAGATACTGGAAGCCTGTGCTGGCATTTCTCCTGCGGTGTTACTATCAGTGTGTGAGGAGTGGGAGAAGAGGGTACAGATACTGGAAGCCTGTGCTGGCATTTCTCCTGCAGTGTTGCTATCAGTGTGTGAAGAGTGGGAGAAGAGGGTACGGATACTGGAAGCCTGTGCTGGCATTTCTCCTGCGGTGTTGCTATCAGTGTGTGAGGAGTGGGAGAAGAGGGTACGGATACTGGAAGCCTGTGCAGGCATTTCTCCTGCGGTGTTGCTATCAGTGTGTGAAGAGTGGGTGAAGAGGGTTGTATTGACAATTCAACACAAGGGGCAGCACATTGAACACATTTTATAAGTGGTCAGAAACTTGTAAATAACTCATGAAAGAATAAAGTTACCTTAAAACCAAGCACACCATTGTTTATCTTGTGAAATTTCCAATAAGTTTGATGTGTCACATGACCCTCTTCCTATTGAAAAAACAAAAGTTGGATTCAAAATGGCCGACTTCAAAATAGCCGCCATGGTCACCACCCATCTTGAAAAGTCTCCCCCTTACATATACTAATGTGCCACAAACAGGAAGTTAATATAACCAATCATTCCCATTTTATTAAGGTGTATCCATATAAATGGCTCACCCTGTATTAAAAAAGTCACTAAGGTAATTTATGCATTTTTTTAAAATGATGTCTTTTTTAACAAGTGTTTTATTTTGGTAGCTATGAGTTAGGGGAGAAATGGGTTAAAAACGAATCAAAATGTATTTAATTTTATATATACTAGTGTATATGGGTATATATGGGTATAACCCCACACATAATTCCTGTGTACTTGGGACAGTACCCGGGAAGTGTTGAGTATGTGTTCTTTACTTTCAATTTGTGAATTAATTTCGGCATCTTGCTGACGCCGGCTTTGGGAACAGCTGTTCCCATTCCCCATCCACGGACTGGTGGGATGGTGATGGAAATGACAAAAGCACACCGGTGATCGCGAGCAGATGGGTAAATAAGACGCATAGCTATGCCCCTGGTGTGCAAGTGAAGTTTTAAAGGGTGTAGATATGCATAGCAGTGGTGAGGGGGGAGGGGTTAAGGTGGCTATATACTTATCGATCTTTCCTTCCAATTCCTTACAGATTTGCTTCATCTTCTGATTCCCCAAAATGTCAGATAGCTCGATTTTGACTAAAAATCGATCAATAGTATCAATTGGACAGGATGGAAACTTTAAAACAATTGGGGGCGGGACAAGAGCATTGGAAGATTGATGGCCTATAGCTTTGCACTGTATCGAACAGTGCAACTCTGCAGTTCAATCAATTTTCAATAGATTCCCTGTTGGAATCTATTGGAAATTGATGTGCAGTGTATGGTAAGAATCGATTCCTTCTGATTTGATTCTTTTCAGAAAGGAATCAATTTTTTGGAATATTGGGTGGAAATCTATAAGTGTATGGCCAGTTTTAGCATAATGGACATTTGTATGTTCCGCTATTGAGCGTCTCCATGATAAAGAAAACCAATGATTAGATTTCCTTCCTCCTTATAATAAAAACCTTTTTCACCGGTTTATAAATATTGTGAAGGGTTCAGAAGTCGCAGTTTCATGCACAGGTTCGTTTAATTTCACAAATAATAAAAGCGTCAAATATTCACTTATTCAAGAACATGTGGACAAAGTAACTGGTATAAAAAAATCACCAATAAAAAAAATGAATACACCAAATGACTCATCTTTAATTTTTCTTTTCAAAATGCCTAAATCAGTGTGAACCAATGTTACGATATTGAGTAGTGTTTTACAGCTTTACATACAGGTGAAACTCGAAAAATTAGAATATCGTGCAAAAGTCCATTTATTTCAGTCATTCAACTTAAAGAGGAACTCCAGGGAAAACAATGTAGTAAAAAAAAGTGCTTCATTTTTTACCATAATTATGTATAAATGATTTAGTCAGTGTTTGCTCATTGTAAAAATCTTTCCTCTCCCCGATTCACATTCTGACATGTATTACATGGTGACATTGTTACTGTGGGCAGGTTATGTAGCTGCTCCTAGCTGTTTTGGCTGTTAGAGACAGCTGTAAACAGCTATTTCCTGTCTGTGAACATTGTTACATTGCGGCAATTTGCCCAGAGTACCGCGGTACTCAGAGCTTCTTGTGGGAGGGGTTTCAGCACAAAATCAGTCATACAACGCCCCCTGATAGTCTGTTTGTGAAAAGCATTATATTTCTCATGTAAAAGGGGGTATCAGCTACTGATTGGGATAAAGTTCAATTCTAGGTTGGAGTTTCTCTTTAAACGGTGAAACTAATCTATGAAATAAACTCATTACATACAAAGTGAGATATTCCAAGCCTTTATTTGTTATAATGTTGATGATTATGGCTTACAGCTTATGAGAACCCCAAATGCAAAATCTCAGCTTATTAGAATATTGTGAGAATGTTCAATACTCTCGGCCAGTGATCTGCAAACTTGGCCCTCCAGCTGTTGAGGAACTACAAGTCCCACAATGCATTTGCCTTTATGAATCATGACTGTGGCGGTCAGACTCCCGAATTGCATTATGGGACTTGTAGTTCCCTAACAGCTGGAGAGCCAGGCTTGCAGATCACTGCTCTAGGCTCAAAGTGTCAGACTCTAATCAGCTGATTCATCCAACACCTCTGCAAAGGGTTCCTATTTCATAGATTAGCTTCACCTTTTAAGTTCAATTACTGAAATAAATTGACTTTTGCAGGATATTCAATTTTTTTTGCATTTCACCTGTAGAGCTGACACATTTTCTGCAACACTTTGAAGAAAATAATTCACATTATTTACTGTCCCACAATCTAATTCCATTCAAGGACCAACTCGGTGGAGTGGTGGGAAAAAGCAGTAGAGCGGTAGAAAAAGTCAGAGTATCTGGAAGTGGAAAACAGGAAGAACATAAAACAGTTATTGCCGTCACTAGCAGGAATGGAGAGCGAGAAGTACTTCTATCCTGTGAACACATCAACTAAACTCATAGCTTCTCGTACTGCAATGGAATCGTATCGTATTGGAAAGTACCTGGAAGCTTCTGACGAGGGTCTTTGGTTGGACCTTGAGGAACATCTCATATTTTCCAAGATGTCGTATCAGCATTTCTTCATAAACCAACTCAAAAGTTACTTTGCTCTGCGCAGCGATATTGACGGACACCGTAAACTTCTCCGTCTTCCTCCCAGATGCCCTGAAATGATTAATCAGTAGCCTGATTAACAGAATACCCAAGCAGCTCGGGGTGACCAATAACCACTAGGAAAGTATAGGGAATAAGAGACCAAAAAGCCCTCCTAATAAAAAGCAAAAGTCAGTCTAGTTTGCCTTCTTAAAGTAGAAGGTTTTTGCAATAAGTGAGCAACTGTCTCCCACAATGCATCACTACTGAATATGCAAATTATCTTTTTATGCCCCTGTAGCCAGGCCTACATCCAAAACCACTGGTTCTCGCTCAACCCGAACTGCTTGGGTATTCTTTAGTACTGGTCCAAGCCATATCCCATACAGCCATTTCAATCCCTGCCATGAGGATGACCATCAGTCCAAAACAAACTGCCTGCATGTGGGGTTGATGTGGCTATGTAAAATTTAAAGCTATAGGCGTGCTATACACTGGATGTAAGCCTGGCTACAAGGGCAGAAAGAGATCATTTGCATATTCGGTAGTGGTGCATTGTGGGATATCACATTTGCTCACTTAAAGCTGAATTATTGCAAGTACCTTTCTGGTTGAACTCGATGGACGTATGTCTTTTTTCAACCAAAATAACTATGTAACTATGTAACTTTCTGTTTTAAGAAGGTAAATTACACAAAATTTGATTAACAAACTGACATAAGAAAATTTGAGCTACACCCGCCCACAAAACACCATTGAAAAAACCTTGTGATTGGATAGTGAGCAGGTTAAAGGCATTTCCTGGCAGAGACCAGGTTGCAAGTCCTGGCTAGAGCCAGAACCTAAACGGAAATCAGTTAGTGGGCAATACTCTGTAACACAGATCCCCGGGGGGCATCCATCTGAAAATGGCGCCTGTGAATAATGGCGCACAGTGTTGCCGCTGATCCATTTGCCGCTTATC
The DNA here is from genome assembly GCF_040937935.1 of Hyperolius riggenbachi. Taxonomy (NCBI): domain Eukaryota; kingdom Metazoa; phylum Chordata; class Amphibia; order Anura; family Hyperoliidae; genus Hyperolius; species Hyperolius riggenbachi. The sequence continues at coordinate 8,238,777 of NC_090654.1, forward strand.
GCTATTTAACGTTAAAGCCTTATTGTTATTTAGCGTTAAAGCCTTATCGTTATTTAGCGTTAACACACAGAACCCTCCTTGTATCTAACCCTAACCACCCCCCTGGTGGTGCCTAACCCTAAGACCCCCCCCAGTAGAGCCTAACCCTAAGACCCCCCTAACCTTGACAGTGTTACACTAAATCCATTCACTGTTTTGCAGTTAAAGGGGAACTTCAGCCTAAACAAACATACTGTCATCAAGTTACATTAGTTATGTTAATTAGAATAGATAGGTCATATAATCTCAACCCACCCTGTTTTAAAAGAACAGGCAAATGTTTGTGATTCATGGGGGCTGCCATCTTTGTCATGGGGGCAGCCATCTTTTTGGTTGAAAGGAGGTGACAAGGAGCAGGAGACACAGTTCCAACTGTCCTGTGCCCTGATCACCCCTCCCAGCTGCACACGCTAGGCTTCAAATGTCAAATTCAAAATGTAAAAAAAAAAAAAAATTGCACCAAAACAGCAGAATGAGAACAACAAAATCAGAAATCCCATCATGCTTTGCACAGCATCAGGAGAAAAAAGCCCGGGCAGTTTTCTTCTGTGCATCTAAAAATGAGGCTTGTATAAGAGAAACAAAGTTCTGATAATGTGAAACTGTTAAAGAAACACAAAGTCTTTTTAGTGCTGCTGAGTCGATTTTTAGTCCGGAGGTTCACTTTAAATAACGTCTGCAGTTTGGCTTATGTAGGGCGCTATTGATAAATAACGTTAGTGTGTGCCAATATTGATAAATAACGTTAGTGTGTGCCGTTTTTCTTCTTTTTTCCCTGTGCGCCATTATTATGCAGTACTAACGATAAATAGCGATAAGCGTATCTTTTTAATGCGGCGCCATTTTTATGCATAGGGGCTGTGCGCCATTATTCACTGATCCCCTCCGGGGGACTTACTGCATGTGCCTTATAAGCAGAGCTTAAAGTGTACCAGAGCTGAACTAAATAAGAAAATTGATATTTACCCGGGGCTTCCTCCAGCAGCATATGTCCGCCTGCCGTCTGCAATTCAGCCACGAACAGCCCCAGTAACTGGCTTAGTCAAGTTCAGTCTGGGATTTCTGCGCATGTGTGGACCTCCCGTGCATGCACAGTAGACTCGGACTGACGTGAAGGAGCCTATTGCCGACTGATTGCGGCTGAACGGCAGACCGCAGGAGGACGGCGTGGGACTCACAAGTGTTTATCCTGCTGGAGGAAGCCCCGGGTAAATATTGGTTTTTCTATTTACTTCAGCTCTGGGTTACTTTAATATTTTATCAATTAAATTTCAGCATAAACCTTTAACTTTTTATAAATGGAAAAGTTGTACAAAGGAATATTTTACAGGTTATTAAACGACACAGATTGGGTTACTTAGAGATTTTTCTGCTCTTCATTATCACTTTGCTTGATTACAACAATGAGTATTTTACAGATTGGCATTAGCTGGAGCCCTCAGTATAAGTTCGCCAGGTACAGTTGTCCCAAGTATAGGTTAGCCCCCAGTATAGGTACAGTTGTCCCCAGTATAGGTAGGTAGCCAGGTATAGGTGCCCCCAGTATAGGTACAGTTATCCCCAGTATAGGTAGGTAGCCAGGTACAGTTGCCCCCAGTATAGGTTAGCCAGGTACAGTTGCCCCCAGTATAGGTTAGCCAGGTACAGTTGTCCCCAGTATAGGTTAGCCAGGTACAGTTGCCCCCAGTATAGGTTAGCCATGTACAGTTGCCCCCAGTATAGGTTAGCCATGTACAGTTGCCCCAGTATAGGTTAGTCAGGTACAGGTGCCCCCAGTATAGGTTAGTCAGGTACAGGTGCCCCCAGTATAGGTTAGCCAGGTACAGTTGTCCCCAGTATAGGTTAGCCATGTACAGTTGCCCCCAGTATAGGTTAGCCATGTACAGTTGCCCCCAGTATAGGTTAGCCAGGTACAGTTGTCCCCAGTATAGGTTAGCCCCCAGTATAGGTACAGTTGTCCCCAGTATAGGTAGGTAGCCAGGTATAGGTAGCCAGGTATAGGTGCTCCTGTATAGGTTAGCCAGGTACAGTTGCCCCCAGTATAGGTTAGCCAGGTACAGTTTTCCCCAGTATAGGTTAGCCAGGTACAGTTGCCCCCAGTATAGGTTAGCCAGGTACAGTTGCCCCCAGTATAAGTTAGCCAGGTACAGTTGTCCCCAGTATAGGTTAGCCAGGTACAGTTGCCCCCAGTATAGGTAGGTAGCCAGGTATAGGTGCCCCCAGTATAGGTTAGCCAGGGACAGTTGCCCCCAGTATAGGTTAGCCAGCTACAGTTGCCCCCAGTAAAAGTTAGCCAGGTACAGATGCCCCAGTATAGGTTAGCCAGGTACAGTTGCCCCCAGTATAGGTTAGCCAGGTACAGTTGCCCCAAGTATAGGTTGGCCAGGTACAGATACCCCAGTATAGGTTAGCCAGGTACAGTTGCCCCCAGTATAGGTTAGCCAGGTACAGTTGCCCCCAGTATAGGTTGGCCAGGTACAGATGCCCCAGTATAGGTTAGCCAGGTACAGTTGCCCCCAGTATAGGTTAGCCAGGTACAGTTGCCCCCAGTATAGGTTAGCCAGGTACAGTTGCCCCCAGTATAGGTAGGTAGCCAGGTATAGGTGCCCCCAGTATAGGTAAGCCAGGTACAGTTATCCCCAGTATAGATTGGCCAGGTACAGTTGTCCCCAGTATAAGTTAGCCAGGTATAGTTGTCCCCAGTATAGGTTGGCCAGGTACAGTTGCCCCCAGTATAGGTTAGCCATGTACAGTTGCCCCCAGTATAGGTTAGCCATGTACAGTTGCCCCCAGTATAGGTTAGCCATGTACAGTTGCCCCAGTATAGGTTAGTCAGGTACAGGTGCCCCCAGTATAGGTTAGTCAGGTACAGGTGCCCCCAGTATAGGTTAGCCAGGTACAGTTGTCCCCAGTATAGGTTAGCCATGTACAGTTGCCCCCAGTATAGGTTAGCCATGTACAGTTGCCCCCAGTATAGGTTAGCCAGGTACAGTTGTCCCCAGTATAGGTTAGCCCCCAGTATAGGTACAGTTGTCCCCAGTATAGGTAGGTAGCCAGGTATAGGTAGCCAGGTATAGGTGCTCCTGTATAGGTTAGCCAGGTACAGTTGCCCCCAGTATAGGTTAGCCAGGTACAGTTTTCCCCAGTATAGGTTAGCCAGGTACAGTTGCCCCCAGTATAGGTTAGCCAGGTACAGTTGCCCCCAGTATAAGTTAGCCAGGTACAGTTGTCCCCAGTATAGGTTAGCCAGGTACAGTTGCCCCCAGTATAGGTAGGTAGCCAGGTATAGGTGCCCCCAGTATAGGTTAGCCAGGGACAGTTGCCCCCAGTATAGGTTAGCCAGCTACAGTTGCCCCCAGTAAAAGTTAGCCAGGTACAGATGCCCCAGTATAGGTTAGCCAGGTACAGTTGCCCCCAGTATAGGTTAGCCAGGTACAGTTGCCCCAAGTATAGGTTGGCCAGGTACAGATACCCCAGTATAGGTTAGCCAGGTACAGTTGCCCCCAGTATAGGTTAGCCAGGTACAGTTGCCCCCAGTATAGGTTGGCCAGGTACAGATGCCCCAGTATAGGTTAGCCAGGTACAGTTGCCCCCAGTATAGGTTAGCCAGGTACAGTTGCCCCCAGTATAGGTTAGCCAGGTACAGTTGCCCCCAGTATAGGTAGGTAGCCAGGTATAGGTGCCCCCAGTATAGGTAAGCCAGGTACAGTTATCCCCAGTATAGATTGGCCAGGTACAGTTGTCCCCAGTATAAGTTAGCCAGGTATAGTTGTCCCCAGTATAGGTTAGCCAGGTACAGTTGCCCCCAGTATAGGTTAGCCAGGTACAGTTGCCCCCAGTATAGGTTAGCCAGGTACAGTTGCCCCCAGTATAGGTAGGTAGCCAGGTATAGGTGCCCCCAGTATAGGTAAGCCAGGTACAGATATCCCCAGTATAGATTGGCCAGGCACAGTTGTCCCCAGTATAGGTTAGCCAGGTATAGTTGCCCCCAGTATAAGTTAGCCAGGTACAGTTGCCCCCAGTATAAGTTAGCCAGGTACAGTTGCCCCCAGTATAAGTTAGCCAGGTACAGTTGCCCCCAGTATAGGTTAGCCAGGTACAGTTGCCCCAAGTATAGGTTAGCCAGGTACAGTTGCCCCCAGTATAGGTTAGCCAGGTACAGTTGCCCCCAGTATAGGTTAGCCAGGTAAAGTTGCCCCCAGTATAGGTTGGCCAGGTACAGTTGCCCCCAGTATAGGTAAGCCAGGTACAGTTATCCCCAGTATAGATTGGCCAGGTACAGTTGTCCCCAGTATAAGTTAGCCAGGTATAGTTGTCCCCAGTATAGGTTAGCCAGGTACAGTTGCCCCCAGTATAGGTTAGCCAGGTACAGTTGCCCCCAGTATAGGTTAGCCAGGTACAGTTGCCCCCAGTATAGGTAGGTAGCCAGGTATAGGTGCCCCCAGTATAGGTAAGCCAGGTACAGTTATCCCCAGTATAGATTGGCCAGGTACAGTTGCCCCCAGTATAGGTTAGCCAGGTACAGTTGCCCCCAGTATAAGTTAGCCAGGTACAGTTGCCCCCAGTATAAGTTAGCCAGGTACAGTTGCCCCCAGTATAGGTTAGCCAGGTACAGTTGCCCCCAGTATAGGTTAGCCAGGTACAGTGGCCCCAAGTATAGGTTAGCCAGGTACAGTTGCCCCCAGTATAGGTTAGCCAGGTACAGTTGCCCCCAGTATAGGTTAGCCAGGTAAAGTTGCCCCCAGTATAGGTTGGCCAGGTACAGTTGCCCCCAGTATAGGTAAGCCAGGTACAGTTATCCCCAGTATAGATTGGCCAGGTACAGTTGTCCCCAGTATAAGTTAGCCAGGTATAGTTGTCCCCAGTATAGGTTAGCCAGGTACAGTTGCCCCCAGTATAGGTTAGCCAGGTACAGTTGCCCCCAGTATAGGTTAGCCAGGTACAGTTGCCCCCAGTATAGGTAGGTAGCCAGGTATAGGTGCCCCCAGTATAGGTAAGCCAGGTACAGTTATCCCCAGTATAGATTGGCCAGGTACAGTTGTCCCCAGTATAGGTTAGCCAGGTATAGTTGCCCCTAGTATAAGTTAGCCAGGTACAGTTGCCCCCAGTATAAGTTAGCCAGGTACAGTTGCCCCCAGTATAAGTTAGCCAGGTACAGTTGCCCCCAGTATAGGCTAGCCAGGTACAGTTGCCCCCAGTATAGGTTAGCCAGGTACAGTTGTCCCCAGTATAGGTTAGCCAGGTACAGTTGCCCCCAGTATAGGTTAGCCAGGTACAGTTGCCCCCAGTATAGGTTAGCCAGGTACAGTTGCCCCCAGTATAGGTTGGCCAGGTACAGTTGTCCCCAGTATAGGTTAGCCAGGTACAGTTGTCCCCAGTATAAGTTGGCCAGGTACAGTTGCCCCCAGTATAGGTTAGCCAGGTACAGTTGCCCCCAGTATAGGTTAGTCAGGTACAGTTGCCCCCAGTATAGGTTAGCCAGGTACAGTTGCCCCAGTATAGGTTAGCCAGGTACAGTTGCCCCCAGTATAGGTTAGCCAGGCACTCTCTTTTCTTCCTGTTTCTGCCTGGTGCCGCCCCCAGACTTCTGCCGCCTGAGGAAGTCGCCTCACTTGGCATCATGGGCGGACTGGGCCTGGTGGCAGCCGGGGACACCCAACCTGCGAGCTATCTGCCGGACGGATCTACCAAACCCCATCGATGCAGATCCCATTGTTAGTGCCTCTCCCCCCCCCCCCCCCCAGTGTGTGACGGAGGGACGATCAGCCGCATATGTATGACACATACGCCACTCGTCCCCCCTCTGCCATCCCCCGCCCCCCTGCATAGCAACACAGCTCATTGTCGGCTACACATCTGACTTGCATGTGTGCAGGCCGGGGCCCAGTGATGTAGCGCAAGGGGATCATCTCCTGATCCTCATGGGCGACATCAGTTGGACATGTGTATGGGCCATAAGGGGCATTTGCACAAAACCGCAAGACAGTTGCCATATGCAGAGAGTGCATGGCGATTGCATAATTACTTATGCTGATAAGATAGTGCGCACTGCGCAATTAGCGCGACCTCGGTAACACAAACATTGCAGGAGAGCGAGAGTTACGCTGCTTGCATCTTGCTGTGCTCAGTACTGAACATAACAAGTCAAGCAAAACAAACAAAAAAAACCATGCATCCCTTTTTATCGCAAAAGCAAATACATATCTGTACTGCAGTAAGCCTGCGTTCTCAGTGTGTAAATATTCAGCTGTACGCCTCGCACAGGTCAGGGACTCGGGGTCACTGCTCCTTTTATTGTTTACACAGGAAGTCAGGAAAGTACGAGCCTCGAAAGCAACTTTTTTACTTCTTGCTAACTTTTTATTATTATTATTTTATTAGAATTGCTATATTAGGTTCCTGCTAAACCTATAGATATTTATTGTATATGCTTGGATAAATATTATATGCGACAGAGACGTTGATTGCAGAGAACAGGGATAAATGTATAGCGGACAAAATACACTGTCCTTTATTGGGACCAACACATATTTTATTTATTTATTTTATTATATTTATTTATTGTACTTATAAAGCGACAAACATATTACGCAGCGCTGACATACCAGCAGTAACAGGCAGGGGCGTATCTGGGTAATATAGAGCCCATGGCAAACACCGAAAGTGTGCCCCCCGGTGAGAGCTCCGTTCCCCTCTAAAAACAGCATCCTTTCTCGGGTACACGTGTCATGGCTACCTGACTTTCTTGTCCTCTATTCTAACACTAAGCCAAGTGCGCCCTACATTTATAAGTTAAGTAGCCATGTTCCCCAGGGAGCCTGATCTGAGGTCTGAGTGACGCAGAGGCACGGGAGCAGGCATGGCGGTGCAACACAGGGGAAGGCATAGGGGGCAGCACAGGGGCAGAGCATGGTGCTGTGGCGCCCATGGCACAATCCATGCCTGCACCCCTCTAGATACGCCTCTGGTAACAGGCATATATCCAGGGGCGTAACTAGAAACCAAATTGATGGAGCTGTAGCTACCTATGATGACAGGTAAGGGAAGCAAGGGAGAAGTGACAGCTAAGCCAGCCATGCGATGTTTCGGACGCATCCAATGTGACCTTATAGGCGCATACGGTGCCCAGTTTTTGGCGCACCCGGTGCGACGTTTCGCACGCACCGGCCTTTGCTTTGCGCGCGAGCGCTAAGTAGCGCACGCTAAGTTTCTTTAGGCGTGATAAGGGGCTTTTCACAAACGTGCTAACAGTTAGCACCGCTTTGTGAATCAAGCCCTTGGTGTGAATAGCCTGTATGGGGGCTTTGGTATTCACTGCTAAAGTCGACAAGAAATTATGTGAAGTTTCGCCAAATTTTATGCGAAATTACGAATGCCTACACGAAATCAATTGGATTTGCAAATCGTAATAATGTATAAGCGTAATTGCGAAAATGTCAGTGAAATTTAACGAAATCAAAATTTCTAATTACTATCATCAATACCCCCACACCTGTCCCAGGTTGGGCCCCTAAAAATCTGGTGCAGTTCCGTGGGGTTTGTATGTTTATGGAGGGCGGAGTCTAGGGTACCAGGTCATCTGTCCCTATAGGCTCCTGTGTTGTAAATCTGGGCCTGGTTGCTGCTAACGCAAGCCAGTGGTAGTGTTCACACTGTAGCGACCACCAGTGATCAGTGATTTGCTGAAATCTCAAACTTGGTGCATGCAGCATTCTTGGATCACCGGCGATCACCAAAACGCTACCAAAGTGCCCAGTGTGAACTAGCCCGAACTCCACTATTGTTCTTTTCAGGTAGTTTGTCTTCCTGTGACGTCAGACGCTAGAGCGAGGAGTATGCGGTGGAATGCACGGAAGGTATGTATCTGCCTGCCGCTGCCCGCCCCGCACTTCACTATAACTTAAGCTGGAGGGGAGCGCAGAGGGGAGAGCCCCGAGGTGAGGGGGGGGGACTTCCCCCCTCCCCGCGACTGTGGCCATGGCTTTCCCCTCATGCTGCGTCCCCTCCAGCCCCCCCAAAACGGCCCGTGCAGGCCCCCGAACAGCGCGGCCGAGCACCATGAGATGCTCGGCCGAGCCCGAACCGAACCCGAACACCCCGATATTCAGGGAATAACGAATAGTGGCGAACACTGTTCGATCAACACTAGTTGTGATACTACAAATAACAGCAATGTATAACAGGGAAAGGAGGGTCTCTTTGTAATCGTTTGTTCACATTCTCATAGGTATCTGTTGTATAGACTTATATACAAATATCTACACTGTATAGTAGGAGAAGACTAAACAATGTGTTGTGTATCTGCACCAGCTCCATTGTCTGATATGTGTACAGTGCTTACATTGTCCTCAATGATATCAGCCAGACAAACAGCCCTTCAGACCTGAAGACAAACGCATCAAAGAGCAAGGGAAAGGACAACTCTACATGACAGTTTACCTTCCTAATCCCGCATTGAATATACTGCTCATGATTGGACTTCAGTTGTACACATTTTATGATGTCATATTATATAGTGATCAGATTTTTAGGGGCCCAACCTGGGACGGGTGCGCGTGAAACGTTGCACCGGGTGCGCCAAAAATGGTGCACCGTATGCGCCTATAAGGTCACATTTGATGCGCCCGAAACGTCGCATGGGTGCGACGTTTAGGGCTACGTTTAGGGCAACCTTATAGGCGCATAGGGTGCGCCATTTCGCGCGATCGGTACTTTGCGCGCGATCTTATTTGGCTTGGTGTGTGCTAACTAGAGATGGCCCGAAACTCCGATTTTAGGTTCGTGAACTTCCGCAAAAGGTTCGGTTCGCGCAAACTTTCACGAACCGCAATAGACTTCAATGGGGATGTGAACTTTGAAAACCAGAAACATTTATGCTGGCCACAAAAGTGATGGAAAAGATGTTTCAAGGGGTCTAACACCTGGAGGGGCATGGATGAGTGGGATAGACGCCAAAAGTCCCGGGGAAAAAAATCTGGATTTGACGCACAGCAGCGTTTTAAGGGCAGAAATCACATTGAATGCTAAATTGCAGGTCAAAAAAGTGCTTTAAAACATCTTGCATGTGTATGCATCAATCAGGGAGTGTAATTAGAGTACTGCTTCACACTGACACACCAAACTCACTGTGTAACGCACCGCAAACAGCTGTTTGCGTAGTGACGGCCATGTTGGACTGGTGCGCACCGTGGCGAGAGTGTAGGCCGTGGCGGTTTTCAAGCCCATATGGTCACCGGGCTGTGGTAGCTCAATGATAGAACAACAGTGAATGTCCAGCTGATCAAATTTAGTCTGTCCACAATGAAGCAACAACCTTATTATCTTCTTGTATGTAGGTAGGCATAGGTAGGTGCCCCAGTATAGGTAGGTAGGCATAGGTAGGTGCCCCAGTAGTTAGCTAGGCATAGGTAGGAGTCCCAGTATAGGTAGATAGGCATAGGTAGGTGCCCCAGTAGTTAGCTAGGCATAGGTAGGAGTCCCAGTATAGGTAGGTAGGCATAGATAGGTGCCCCAGTAGTTAGCTAGGCATAGGTAGGAGTCCCAGTATAGGTAGGTAGGCATAGGTAGGTGCCCCAGTAGTTAGCTAGGCATAGGTAGGAGTCCCAGTATAGGTAGGTAGGCATAGGTAGGTGCCCCAGTAGTTAGCTAGGCATAAGTAGGAGACCCAGTATAGGTAGGTAGGCATAGGATGGTACCCTAGTATAGGTAAGTAGGTGCCCCAGTAGTTAGGTAGGTGTCCTAGTATAGATAGTTAGGCAGGGCCTGGCTGGCACAGTAATAGCAATTACCAAGGTCCAGCTGCAACAGTTAGGGCTGTATAATGCAGTGTCAGTGGGCAACACAAAAAAAAAAACACATCAGGAGAACATTAGCTCTCAATAGAGCTGTTGAGGGGTGCTATTTTAGCAATAAGTATCAGCCAGGAGCAAGCTAAGAAGCCTACAAGAGCCTAACTAATCTTTCCCTATGAGAGTACTGCCAGCAGCTGTCCCTTCACCAATTAATGCAGGCACACGAGTGAGTGTAAAGCCCGGGGTTGCCTGCCTTTTATAGGGGGGGGGGGGTTGCTCCAAGAGAGAGTGTAGCCTGATTGGCTACAATGTGCCTGCTGACTGTGATGTAGAGGGTCAAAGTTGACCCTAATGGCGCACTATGGGGAGAATCCAACTTTCGCAAAAGTTCGCCTTCACTGGCGAACGCGAACCACTGAGAGTTCGCATCTCTAGTTCAGGCCATCTCTAGTGCTAACTAGGTTAGCACTGAATAGTCAATCAGGCCCCAAACTTGCAACATATGTTAAGGAGAATCGTGGGTACAAGTAAAAAAAAAAAAAAATCTTGTAAAAAGACCTTATAGTTTTTGAGAAACTCGATTTTTAAAAATGCAAGTAAAAAAGGTCTTTAAAATTAGAACAATGACAGTTTAAAAACCATTTTTCTTGCATTTGTAAAATTAAGTTTCTCAAAAGCTACAAGGTCTTTTTGAAAAATTATTTTTGTGACTTATACCCAAGGTAGGGACCAGAGTTCAGCTGGGGGTTTAGCGCAATTGTGAGGGGTGGTAGACCAGAGTGAAAAGGTGAGTTTTCAGGGCCTTCTTGAAGATGTTGAAGGAGGGGGTTGCCCTAATGGGTGGAGGTAGGGAGTTCCATAGTGTTGGAGCAGCTCTTGAGAAGTCTCGGAGACATGCATGGGACTGGGTGATGCGGGGGGCGGTTAGGCGAAGTTCATTGGAAGAGCGGAGTGAGCGGCTAGGTGTGTACCTCTGAGTAAGATCGGAAATGTAGGTTGGACAGGTTTTGTGGACGGATTTGTAGGTCAGACACAGTATCTTGAATCTGATTCTGGACTGGATAGGAAGCCAGTGGAGGGATTTACGGAGGGGAGCTGCCCTAGTGGAGCGATGGGAGGAGTGGATAATTCTGGCTGCCTCATTCATGATGGACTGTAGTGGGGCTATTCGGGTCATTTGGTAGAGGTCAGGAAAGGGCGGATCTTACAGATGTTACGAAGGTGGAAGTTGCAGGACTTTGTGAGGTTTTGGATGTGGGGAGTGAAGGAGAGTGCGGAGTCCAGGGTGACACCCAGACAGCGGGCTTGAGAGGCAGGGCGAATGGTAATGTGGTTAACAGTGACATGCATTTCGATGCGAAATTTCGCATATGCAAAATTTCGGCCCACCACTCTGGGGCGGGCGACAACGAAAAATGGGCGTGGCCACAACATCACATGGGCGGAGCTAACTGTAATGTAAAGGTGTAACAGTAAGGCAGCGGGCTAGAATTTCTTCCCAAAGCAGTTAGGCAAAGTGACCCTAACGGTAATTAGACACGGTTTTCCAAACACATGCGAAAGCAGAGTTTCCGCCATGATGTGGTGAAACAGGAGATTTGCATCATAGATGCGCAGATGATAAATCTGCAGAAACTTTTTGATGCTGTTTATTAGCATACCGTTTAGTAACTGTGCCCACGCAGTCTCGCTCGGATCCTCCTGTCCCCCGACGGCCCTTTTCCACTTGCTAGCACAATTGCAAATGCTTCTTTTTCCACTTGCTGCGATTGCGCTGTGAACCATCTGGAGTGAAACGCGGTCTCACCAATAATTGTGCAGCCTGACGATTGTGGTTTGCGAAAATCGAAATGCGGTAATGGAAAAGTGCATCGGGATTTACATGTAAATCACAGCGCACTGGCAATTGGCAAATGCAGGTGATCCGCTTTTTTAAGCAGTTAGCGGCTCGTACAAAAGGGCCCTAAAGGCCCGTGTACACTACTGACTGATGTTGCCCAGTGGGGTTCAGGACTGATCACTCGAGCAGCGTCGTTGGGCAAACACTGACAGATGCAAAGTTTGCTGTGTAGGTTGTGAAATAATATTTCAGTACATAAATATGATGTTCATTTTATTTATGTAGACATGTATATATGCCTGTTGTACACAATCCCCTAGCATAAAGCACTGAATTAACAAATCTATACATATAAAATCGGATGTGTGTGTGTGTGTGTATGTATGTGCCGCGATCACGCAAAAACGGCTTGACCGATTTGAACGAAACTTGGTATGCAGATCCCTTACTACCTGGGATGATATGTTCTGGGGGTCTCGCGGCCCCCCTCCACACGTGGGCGGAGCTACAAAGAGCCAATCAGATTTCACCCATTCAAGTCAATGGAAAAAATGTAAAAGGCTGCCATTCTCACAGTAATCAAGCCAGAGTCCCCACACTTGGCACAGTTGGTCACTTGGTGACCGAGGTTACAAATCCAGGAAAAGTGGGCGGAGCATAAAACAGCCAATCAAATTTCAGCCATTCATTTTAAATGGGAAAATGTAAACTGCAGCCATTCTTAGACTGTTAATCGCAGGGTTCTCAAACTTGCCACAGTTGGTCACTGGGTGAATGCGATTAAGATTCAAGAAAGTGGGTGGAGCCTACAACAGCCAATCAAAATTCACCTATTTATTTTCAAGGGGAATATTTAAACTGCTGCCATTCTTACAACTGTTAATGGCAGAGGCTTCAAACTTGCTACAGTCGGTCTTTGGGTGACTGGGGTCAAAATTCACAAAAGGGGTGGGGCCACAAACAGCCAATCAGATTTCCTTGGTGGATAAACTGCTTCCATTCACACATTTTTGATGCCAGGAACCTGAAAGCTCACAAACTTGGTCATTGAGTGACTGTGTGTCCAGGTTACAAAAAGTGGGCGGAGCCAAAAACAAATTTTACTAGGAAAATATAAACTGTAGCCATTCTTACACCGTTAATGGCAGTGTTCTCAAACCTTGCACAGTTGGTCACTGGGTGAATGAGATTAAGAATTTGGAAGGTAGGTGGAGCCTACAACAGCCAATCAGAAATCACCTTTCGGTTTTCAAAGGGAATATTTAAGCTGCTACCATTCTTATATTGTTAATAGCAGATGCCTCAAACCTGGTACAGTTGGTCACTGGGTGATTAGGGTTCAAATTCAGAAAGGGGGCGGAGCCACAAACAGCCAATCAGATTTGTTTATTTTTCAATGGGAATATACAAAGTATTGATACCAAGGACCCCAAAGCTGATACACTTGATAATTGAGTGACTGTATGTCAAGGTTAGAAAAAGTGTGCGGTGCCAACAACTTAATTTTTTACATGGCAGGGTTCCCAAACTTAACACAATTGGCCACTGGGTGACTGGGATTAATATTCAGAAATGTGGGTAGAGCCTAAAAACAGCCAATCAAAATTTACCTATTGATTTTCAAGGGGGAACATTTACATTGCTACCATTCTTACACTGTTAATGGCAGAGTTCTCAAACCTGATACAGTCAGTTATTGGGTGACTGGGGTCCGAATTCACTAAAGTGGGTGGAGCCACAAACAGCCAATCTGATTTTTTAGATTGATTTTAGCCATTCTGTTATTGGCAGGGTTCTCAAACTTGACACAGTTGGCCACTGGGTGACTGGGACTAATATTCAGGAAAGTGGGTGGAGCCTACAGCAGCCAATCAAAATTAACCTTTTGATTTTCAAGGGGAATATTTACATTGCTCCTATTCATACATTCTTAATGGCAGAGGCATCAAATCTGGTACAGTCAGTCACCGGGAGACTGGGGTTTAAATTCTGAAAAGGGAGTGGGTCAAAACAGCCAATCAGATTTGTTTAATTTCAATGGTAAAATGCAACTTATTGATGCCAAAGACCCCACAGCTCATAAACTTGGTCATTGAGGGACTGTATGTCAAGGTTAGAAATAGTGGGCAGAGCCAAAAACAACTAACTTTTTACATGGGAAAATATAAATTGCAGCTATTCTTACACTGTTAATGGCAGGGTTCTCAAACTTGACACAGTTGGTCACTGGGTGACTAGGATTAATATTCGGAAAAGTAGGTGGAGCCTAAAAGAGCCAATCAAAATTCACCTATTGATTTTCAAGGGGAATATTGAAACTGCTGTCATTCTTACACTGTTAATGGCAGAGGCCTCAAACCTGCTACAGTCGGTCATCAAGTGACTGGGGTTCAAATTCACTAAAGGGGTGGAGCCACAAACAGCCAATCAGATTTGCTTTTTTTGGATAAACTGCTTCCATTCACACAATTTTGATGCCAGGAACCCAAAAGCTCACAAAATTGGTCATTGAGTAGTGACTGTGTGTCAAGGTTACAAAAAGTGGGTGGAGTCAAAAACAGATTTTTCTGGGAAATTGTAAATTGCAGCCCTTCTTCGCTGTTAATGGCAAGGATCTCAAACTTTGCACAGATGGTTACTTGTGACTGGGATTAATATTCAGAAAAGTGGGTGGAGCCTAAAAAAGCCAATCAAAATCACCTGTTGATTTGAAAGGGGAATATTAAAAATGCTACCATTCATTGCACTGTTAATGGCACAAGCCTCAAACCAGGTACAGTTAGTCATTGGGGTTCAAATTTAGAAAAGAGGACAGAGCCACAAACAGTTTCATTTCTTGGGAAAATACAAATTATTGATGCCAAGGACCCCAAAGCTCACAAACTTAGTCATTGAGTGACTGTATGTCCAGGTTACAAAAAGTAGGCGGAGCCAAAACCAAATTTCACTGGGAAAATGTAGACTGCAGGCCTTCTCACACTGTTAATGGCAGGGTTCCCAAACTTTGCCCAGATGGTTACTGGGTGACTGAGATTAATATTCAGGGAAGTGGGTGGAGCCTATAATAGCCAATCAAAATTCACCTGTTGATTTTCAAGGGGAATATTTAAATTGCTGCCATTTTTATACTGGTAATAGCAGATGCCTCAAACCTGCTACAGTTGGTCATTGAGTGACTGGGGTTCAAATGCTGGAGAGGGGCAGAGCCACAAACAGCCAATCTGATTTGTTTAATTTCTATGGGAATATACAAATGATTGATGCTAAAGACACCAAAGCTCACAAACTTGGTCATTGAGTGTTTGTGCGTTAGGGTTAGAAGAAGTGGGCGGAACCAACACAAGTCAAATACATATCCGGGCAACGTCGGGCAATCAGTGGGTGGAGACAAATACAAATTTCACTGGGAAAATGTAAACTGCAGCCATTCTTACACTGTTAATGGCAGGGTTCTTAAACTTTGCACAGTTGGTCACTCAGTGAATGGGATTAATATTCAGAAAAGTGGGTGGAGCCTACAAAAGTGTATTAAGCTTCACCTATTGCTTTTCAAGGGAATATTTAATTGCTACCATTTTTGCACTGTTATTGGCACAGGCCTCAAACCTGGTACAGTTGGTCATTGGGTGACTGGGGATCAAATTCAGAAAAGGGGGTGGAGCCACAAACAACCCATCAGATTTTTTCATTTCAATGCAAATTATTGATGCCAAAGACCACAAAGCTCACAAACTTGGTCATTGAGTAATTGTGTGTTAGGGTTAGAAAGAGTGGGTGGAGCCGACACCAGCCAAATACCTACCCGTGCAATGCCGGGCAATCAGCTAGTGATCATTATTAAGGCTGCACAGAATAAATGAAATGGTTTATGTCACTGGCCCTCAGATAGAGTCCAGCCATTTGAGCCAGGGCCGGAGCTACCATAGGGAATAATGGGCAATTGCCCCAGGGCCCCAGAACCTGTAGGGGCCCCCAAGTTGTCCCTCCTCCATCTTAACTGTTGCTCCCCAGGGACTCTGCAGAGTCTGTTAAATTGGGAGGTGATTGGGGGAGGGTCAGCAGCCAGCTCAGGGGCCCAGGAGGAAAATTTGGCTGCAACAAAGGGCCTCTTTTTGGTCGGGGGGTGTCTGCTGGGGGGCCCCCAGGCTAATTTTGCCCTAGGGCCCAATTGTTACTTGAACCGGCCCTGATTTTAGCTATTTGACTGTAACAGTTCACAGATATCATCAGTGGATCTATAGAAGTATATTGTATTAAACGCAACAAGATCAGTTTACAAGTAAAAGGTAAACCACATTCATCCCTCACTAAACACTGTTATTAGGATTAGACTGTTATACAGTAATTGTTTATGCTCATTCTCTTACTTGTGATACTACAAATACCAGCAATGTATAACAGGGAAAGGAGGGTCTCTTTGTAATTGTTGGTTCACATTCTCATAGGTATCTGTTGTATAGACTTATATACAAATATCTACACTGTATAGGAAGAGAAGACTAAACAATGTGTTGTGTATCTGCACCAGCTCCATTGTCTGATATATGTACAGTGCTTACATTGTCCTCAATGATATCAGCCAGGCAAACAGCCCTTCAAGTCTGAAGACAAATGCATCAAAGATCCAGGAAGAGGTCAACTCTACATATCTTTTTAAATCTACACTTATGTTTTACCCGTTTGGCACCTCTGTTCCTGCCACTGAAATACTGAAGACACTTAGGCCCTGTTCACACTGCACGCGTTTCCAGTCGCGTTTTGGAAACGCGTGCAGGTGGCCGACACGCACGACATCAGACATTGCATAGAGTGCAATGTCTGATGTTCACACTGCATGCGTTCCGGACCTGTGCGGTCCGGGAACGCATGCTGCACGCATTTTTTGCCAAAATGCATGGCTGTCCCATTCACTTTTCGGTGATGGGATCAGCCACGCAACGCATACAAACGCGGATGGCCATGCGTTCGTACGCGTTGCGTTCCGCGTGCGTGCCCGTCTGCGTTTGTAATGTGAACGGGGCCTAAACCTGCTGTTATCTATATCTATATATATATATATATGTTACGGCCAGAACCCGAAGAGTGGCCACTTCTCGTTCTGGCCGGCCACTTCGGGTTCTGGCCGGTCAATGTGCGAAGTGGCCGCAGCGGAGCGGCCAATGTCAGAAATGTAATTACTACACTAAGCACATTGTATTTTACGGCCGTCTCGCTGCGGCCAAATGTATTACAACTTGCTTAATTTCATTAAATTAGCCAGCGGCAATGTAATAGATGAAGCCGCCGGCTTTCGCACTGCCTCCTCCTCCTCTCCTCCTCCCCCCTCTCTCCTCTCCCTGCCTCCTATACGATACGGAGCAGCTGGCGGGGACACAAGTGTTCCCGAGAGTCGTTCGTCGCGGCAGGGGAAGCAGAGCGGGGAGGCTGCAGACATTGCTTCTGCCAGCACCCGCTCTGCAGGAACAGCAGGATTCCCCTGCCGCGACGAACGACTCTCGGGAACACTTGTGTCCCCGCCGGCTGCTCCGTATCGTATAGGAGGCAGGGAGAGGCGGGGAGGGGGGAGGAGGAGAGGAGGAGGAGGCAGTGCGAAAGCCGGCGGCTTCATCTATTACATTGACGCCGGCTAATTTAATGAAATTAAGCAAGTTGTAATACATTTGGCCGCAGCGAGACGGCCGTAAAATACATTGTAGCTTAGTGTAGTAATTACATTTCTGACATTGGCCGCTCCGCTGCGGCCACTTCGCACATTGACTGGCCAGAACCCGAAGTGGCTGGCCAGAACGAGAAGTGGCCACTCTTCGGGTTCTGGCCGTAACATATATATATATATATCTATATATATAAAATCGGATGTGTGTATGTGTGTGTGTATGTATGTGCCGCGATCACGCAAAAACGGCTTGACCGATTTGAACGAAACTTGGTATGCAGATCCCTTACTACCTGGGATGATATGTTCTGGGGGTCTCGCGGCCCCCCTGCACACGTGGGCGGAGCTACAAAGAGCCAATCAGATTTCACCCATTCAAGTCAATGGAAAAAATGTAAAAGGCTGCCATTCTCACAGTAAACAAGCCAGAGTCCCCACACTTGGCACAGTTGGTCACTTGGTGACCGAGGTTACAAATCCAGGAAAAGTGGGCGGAGCATAAAACAGCCAATCAAATTTCAGCCATTCATTTTAAATGGGAAAATGTAAACTGCAGCCATTCTTAGACTGTTAATCGCAGGGTTCTCAAACTTGCCACAGTTGGTCACTGGGTGAATGCAATTAAGATTCAAGAAAGTGGGTGGAGCCTACAACAGCCAATCAAAATTCACCTATTGATTTTCAAGGGGAATATTTAAACTGCTGCCATTCTTACAACTGTTAATGGCTGAGGCTTCAAACTTGCTACAGTCGGTCTTTGGGTGACTGGGGTCAAAATTCACAAAAGGGGCGGGGCCACAAACAGCCAATCAGATTTCCTTGGTGGATAAACTGCTTCCATTCACACATTTTTGATGCCAGGAACCTGAAAGCTTACAAACTTGGTCATTGAGTGACTGTGTGTCCAGGTTACAAAAAGTGGGCGGAGCCAAAAACAAATTTTACTAGGAAAATATAAACTGTAGCCATTCTTACACCGTTAATGGCAGCGTTCTCAAACTTTGCACAGTTGGTCACTGGGTGAATGAGATTAAGAATTTGGAAGGTAGGTGGAGCCTACAACAGCCAATCAGAATTCACCTTTCGGTTTTCAAAGGGAATATTTAAGCTGCTACCATTCTTATATTGTTAATAGCAGATGCCTCAAACCTGGTACAGTTGGTCACTGGGTGATTAGGGTTCAAATTCAGAAAGGGGGCGGAGCCACAAACAGCCAATCCGATTTGTTTATTTTTCAATGGGAATATACAAAGTATTGATACCAAGGACCCCAAAGCTGATACACTTCGTAATTGAGTGACTGTATGTCAAGGTTAGAAAAAGTGTGCGGTGCCAACAACTTAATTTTTTACATGGCAGGGTTCCCAAACTTGACACAATTGGCCACTGGGTGACTGGGATTAATATTCAGAAATGTGGATAGAGCCTAAAAACAGCCAATCAAAATTTACCTATTGATTTTCAAGGGGGAACATTTACATTGCTACCATTCTTACACTGTTAATGGCAGAGTTCTCAAACCTGATACAGTCAGTTATTGGGTGACTGGGGTCCGAATTCACTAAAGTGGGTGGAGCCACAAACAGCCAATCTGATTTTTTAGATTGATTTTAGCCATTCTGTTATTGGCAGGGTTCTCAAACGTGACACAGTTGGCCACTGGGTGACTGGGACTAATATTCAGGAAAGTGGGTGGAGCCTACAGCAGCCAATCAAAATTAACCTTTTGATTTTCAAGGGGAATATTTACATTGCTGCCATTCATGCACTCTTAATGGCAGAGGCCTCAAATCTGGTACAATCAGTTCCTGGGAGACTGGGGTTTAAATTCTGAAAAGGGAGAGGGCCAAAAACAGCCAATCAGATTTGTTTAATTTCAATGGTAAAATGCAACTTATTGATGCCAAAGACCCCACAGCTCATAAACTTGGTCATTGAGTGACTGTATGTTAAGGTTAGAAATAGTGGGCAGAGCCAAAAACAACTAACTTTTCACATGGGAAAATATAAATTGCAGCTATTCTTACACTGTTAATGGCAGGGTTCTCAAACTTGACACAGTTGGTCACTGGGGGACTAGGATTAATATTCGGAAAAGTAGGTGGAGCCTACAAGAGCCAATCAAAATTCACCTATTGATTTTCAAGGGGAATATTGAAACTGCTATCATTCTTACACTGTTAATGGCAGAGGCCTCAAACCTGCTACAGTCGGTCATCAAGTGACTGGGGTTCAAATTCACTAAAGGGGTGGAGCCACAAACAGCCAATCAGATTTGCTTTTTTTGAATAAACTGCTTCCATTCACACAATTTTGATGCCAGGAACCCAAAAGCTCACAAAATTGGTCATTGAGTAGTGACTGTGTGTCAAGGTTACAAAAAGTGGGTGGAGTCAAAAACAGATTTTTCTGGGAAATTGTAAACTGCAGCCCGTCTTCACTGTTAATGGCAGGGATCTCAAACTTTGCACAGATGGTTACTTGTGACTGGGATTAATATTCAGAAAAGTGGGTGGAGCCTAAAAAAGCCAATCAAAATCACCTGTTGATTTTCAAGGGGAATATTAAAATTGCTGCCATTCATTGCACTGTTAATGGCACAAGCCTCAAACCTGGTACAGTTAGTCATTGGGGTTCAAATTTAGAAAAGAGGACAGAGCCACAAACAGTTTCATTTCTTGGGAAAATACAAATTATTGATGCCAAGGACCCCAAAGCTCACAAACTTGGTCATTGAGTGACTGTATGTCCAGGTGACAAAAAGAAGGCAGAGCCAAAACCAAATTTCACTGGGAAAATGTAGACTGCAGCCATTCTTACACTGTTTATGGCAGAGATCCCAAACTTTGCCCAGATGGTCACTGGATGACTGAGATTAATATTAAGGGAAGTGGGTGGAGCCTATAATAGCCAATCAAAATTCACCTGTTGATTTTCAAGGGGAATACTTAAATTGCTGCCATTTTTATACTGGTAATAGCAGATGCCTCAAACCTGCTACAGTTGGTCACTGGGTGACTGGGGTTTAAATGCTGGAGAGGGGCAGAGCCACAAACAGCCAATCTGATTTGTTTAATTTCTATGGGAATATACAAATGATTGATGCTAAAGACACCAAAGCTCACAAACTTGGTCATTGAGTGTTTGTGCGTTAGGGTTAGAAGAAGTGGGCGGAACCAACACAAGTCAAATACATACCCGGGCAATGCCGGGTCATCAGTGGGTGGAGACAAATACAAATTTCACTGGGAAAATGTAAACTGCAGCCATTCTTACACTGTTAATGAGAGGGTTCTTAAACTTTGCACAGTTGGTCACTCAGTGAATGGGATTAATATTCAGAAAAGTGGGTGGAGCCTACAAAAGTGTATTAAGCTTCACCTATTGCTTTTCAAGGGAATATTTAATTGCTACCATTTTTGCACTGTTATTGGCACAGGCCTCAAACCTGGTACAGTTGGTCATTGGGTGACTGGGGTTCAAATTCAGAAAAGGGGGTGGAGCCACAAACAACCCATCAGATTTTTTCATTTCAATGCAAATTATTGATGCCAAAGACCACAAAGCTCACAAACTTGGTCATTGAGTAATTGTGTGTTAGGGTTAGAAAGAGTGGGTGGAGCCGACACCAGCCAAATACCTACCCGTGCATTGCCGGGCAATCAGCTAGTATATATATATAGATAACAGCAGGTTTAGGCCCCGTTCACAATTAAGCAAGTTGTAATACATTTGGCCGCAGCGAGACGGCCGTAAAATACATTGTGCTTAGTGTAGTAATTACATTTCTGACATTGGCCGCTCCGCTGCGGCCACTTCGCACATTGACCGGCCAGAACGCGAAGTGGCCACACTTCGGGTTCTGGCCGTAACATATATAAAATCGGATGTGTGTGTGTGTGTATGTATGTATGTATGTGCCGCGATCACATGAAAACAGCTTGATCGATTTGAACGAAACTTGGTAAACAGATCCCTTACTACCTGGAATGATATGTTCTGGGGGTCTCGGGTCCCCCCTGCACACCTGGGCGGAGCTACAAACAGCAAATCAGATTTCACCTATTCATGTCAATGGAATAAATGGAAAAGGCTGCCATTCTCACAGTAATCAAGCCAGAGTCCCCACACTTGGCACAGTTGGTCACTTGGTGACCGAGGTTACAAATCCAGGAAAAGTGGGCGGGGCATAAAACAGCCAATCAAATTTCAGCCATTCATTTTGAATGGGAAAATGTAAACTGCAGCCATTCTTAGACTGTTAATCGCAGGGTTCTCAAACTTGCCACACTTGGTCACTGGGTGACTGGGATTAATATTCATGAAAGTGGGTGGAGCCTACAACAGCCAATCAAAATTCACCTATTTATTTTCAACGGGAATATTTAAACTGCTGCTATTCTTACACTGTTAATGGCAGAGGCTTCAAACTTGCTACAGTCGGTCACTGGGTGACTGGGGTCCAAATTCACTAAAGGGGCGGGGCCACAAACAGCCAATCTGATTTGTTTAATTTCTATGGGAATATACAAATGATTGATGCTAAAGACACCAAAGCTCACAAACTTGGTCATTGAGTGTTTGTGCGTTAGGGTTAGAAGAAGTGGGCGGAACCAACACAAGTCAAATACATATCCGGGCAACGTCGGGCAATCAGTGGGTGGAGACAAATACAAATTTCACTGGGAAAATGTAAACTGCAGCCATTCTTACACTGTTAATGGCAGGGTTCTTAAACTTTGCACAGTTGGTCACTCAGTGAATGGGATTAATATTCAGAAAAGTGGGTGGAGCCTACAAAAGTGTATTAAGCTTCACCTATTGCTTTTCAAGGGAATATTTAATTGCTACCATTTTTGCACTGTTATTGGCACAGGCCTCAAACCTGGTACAGTTGGTCATTGGGTGACTGGGGATCAAATTCAGAAAAGGGGGTGGAGCCACAAACAACCCATCAGATTTTTTCATTTCAATGCAAATTATTGATGCCAAAGACCACAAAGCTCACAAACTTGGTCATTGAGTAATTGTGTGTTAGGGTTAGAAAGAGTGGGTGGAGCCGACACCAGCCAAATACCTACCCGTGCAATGCCGGGCAATCAGCTAGTGATCATTATTAAGGCTGCACAGAATAAATGAAATGGTTTATGTCACTGGCCCTCAGATAGAGTCCAGCCATTTGAGCCAGGGCCGGAGCTACCATAGGGAATAATGGGCAATTGCCCCAGGGCCCCAGAACCTGTAGGGGCCCCCAAGTTGTCCCTCCTCCATCTTAACTGTTGCTCCCCAGGGACTCTGCAGAGTCTGTTAAATTGGGAGGTGATTGGGGGAGGGTCAGCAGCCAGCTCAGGGGCCCAGGAGGAAAATTTGGCTGCAACAAAGGGCCTCTTTTTGGTCGGGGGGTGTCTGCTGGGGGGCCCCCAGGCTAATTTTGCCCTAGGGCCCAATTGTTACTTGAACCGGCCCTGATTTTAGCTATTTGACTGTAACAGTTCACAGATATCATCAGTGGATCTATAGAAGTATATTGTATTAAACGCAACAAGATCAGTTTACAAGTAAAAGGTAAACCACATTCATCCCTCACTAAACACTGTTATTAGGATTAGACTGTTATACAGTAATTGTTTATGCTCATTCTCTTACTTGTGATACTACAAATACCAGCAATGTATAACAGGGAAAGGAGGGTCTCTTTGTAATTGTTGGTTCACATTCTCATAGGTATCTGTTGTATAGACTTATATACAAATATCTACACTGTATAGGAAGAGAAGACTAAACAATGTGTTGTGTATCTGCACCAGCTCCATTGTCTGATATATGTACAGTGCTTACATTGTCCTCAATGATATCAGCCAGGCAAACAGCCCTTCAAGTCTGAAGACAAATGCATCAAAGATCCAGGAAGAGGTCAACTCTACATATCTTTTTAAATCTACACTTATGTTTTACCCGTTTGGCACCTCTGTTCCTGCCACTGAAATACTGAAGACACTTAGGCCCTGTTCACACTGCACGCGTTTCCAGTCGCGTTTTGGAAACGCGTGCAGGTGGCCGACACGCACGACATCAGACATTGCATAGAGTGCAATGTCTGATGTTCACACTGCATGCGTTCCGGACCTGTGCGGTCCGGGAACGCATGCTGCACGCATTTTTTGCCAAAATGCATGGCTGTCCCATTCACTTTTCGGTGATGGGATCAGCCACGCAACGCATACAAACGCGGATGGCCATGCGTTCGTACGCGTTGCGTTCCGCGTGCGTGCCCGTCTGCGTTTGTAATGTGAACGGGGCCTAAACCTGCTGTTATCTATATCTATATATATATATATGTTACGGCCAGAACCCGAAGAGTGGCCACTTCTCGTTCTGGCCGGCCACTTCGGGTTCTGGCCGGTCAATGTGCGAAGTGGCCGCAGCGGAGCGGCCAATGTCAGAAATGTAATTACTACACTAAGCACATTGTATTTTACGGCCGTCTCGCTGCGGCCAAATGTATTACAACTTGCTTAATTTCATTAAATTAGCCGGCGGCAATGTAATAGATGAAGCCGCCGGCTTTCGCACTGCCTCCTCCTCCTCTCCTCCTCCCCCCTCTCTCCTCTCCCTGCCTCCTATACGATACGGAGCAGCTGGCGGGGACACAAGTGTTCCCGAGAGTCGTTCGTCGCGGCAGGGGAAGCAGAGCGGGGAGGCTGCAGACATTGCTTCTGCCAGCACCCGCTCTGCAGGAACAGCAGGATTCCCCTGCCGCGACGAACGACTCTCGGGAACACTTGTGTCCCCGCCGGCTGCTCCGTATCGTATAGGAGGCAGGGAGAGGCGGGGAGGGGGGAGGAGGAGAGGAGGAGGAGGCAGTGCGAAAGCCGGCGGCTTCATCTATTACATTGACGCCGGCTAATTTAATGAAATTAAGCAAGTTGTAATACATTTGGCCGCAGCGAGACGGCCGTAAAATACATTGTAGCTTAGTGTAGTAATTACATTTCTGACATTGGCCGCTCCGCTGCGGCCACTTCGCACATTGACTGGCCAGAACCCGAAGTGGCTGGCCAGAACGAGAAGTGGCCACTCTTCGGGTTCTGGCCGTAACATATATATATATATATCTATATATATAAAATCGGATGTGTGTATGTGTGTGTGTATGTATGTGCCGCGATCACGCAAAAACGGCTTGACCGATTTGAACGAAACTTGGTATGCAGATCCCTTACTACCTGGGATGATATGTTCTGGGGGTCTCGCGGCCCCCCTGCACACGTGGGCGGAGCTACAAAGAGCCAATCAGATTTCACCCATTCAAGTCAATGGAAAAAATGTAAAAGGCTGCCATTCTCACAGTAAACAAGCCAGAGTCCCCACACTTGGCACAGTTGGTCACTTGGTGACCGAGGTTACAAATCCAGGAAAAGTGGGCGGAGCATAAAACAGCCAATCAAATTTCAGCCATTCATTTTAAATGGGAAAATGTAAACTGCAGCCATTCTTAGACTGTTAATCGCAGGGTTCTCAAACTTGCCACAGTTGGTCACTGGGTGAATGCAATTAAGATTCAAGAAAGTGGGTGGAGCCTACAACAGCCAATCAAAATTCACCTATTGATTTTCAAGGGGAATATTTAAACTGCTGCCATTCTTACAACTGTTAATGGCTGAGGCTTCAAACTTGCTACAGTCGGTCTTTGGGTGACTGGGGTCAAAATTCACAAAAGGGGCGGGGCCACAAACAGCCAATCAGATTTCCTTGGTGGATAAACTGCTTCCATTCACACATTTTTGATGCCAGGAACCTGAAAGCTTACAAACTTGGTCATTGAGTGACTGTGTGTCCAGGTTACAAAAAGTGGGCGGAGCCAAAAACAAATTTTACTAGGAAAATATAAACTGTAGCCATTCTTACACCGTTAATGGCAGCGTTCTCAAACTTTGCACAGTTGGTCACTGGGTGAATGAGATTAAGAATTTGGAAGGTAGGTGGAGCCTACAACAGCCAATCAGAATTCACCTTTCGGTTTTCAAAGGGAATATTTAAGCTGCTACCATTCTTATATTGTTAATAGCAGATGCCTCAAACCTGGTACAGTTGGTCACTGGGTGATTAGGGTTCAAATTCAGAAAGGGGGCGGAGCCACAAACAGCCAATCCGATTTGTTTATTTTTCAATGGGAATATACAAAGTATTGATACCAAGGACCCCAAAGCTGATACACTTCGTAATTGAGTGACTGTATGTCAAGGTTAGAAAAAGTGTGCGGTGCCAACAACTTAATTTTTTACATGGCAGGGTTCCCAAACTTGACACAATTGGCCACTGGGTGACTGGGATTAATATTCAGAAATGTGGATAGAGCCTAAAAACAGCCAATCAAAATTTACCTATTGATTTTCAAGGGGGAACATTTACATTGCTACCATTCTTACACTGTTAATGGCAGAGTTCTCAAACCTGATACAGTCAGTTATTGGGTGACTGGGGTCCGAATTCACTAAAGTGGGTGGAGCCACAAACAGCCAATCTGATTTTTTAGATTGATTTTAGCCATTCTGTTATTGGCAGGGTTCTCAAACGTGACACAGTTGGCCACTGGGTGACTGGGACTAATATTCAGGAAAGTGGGTGGAGCCTACAGCAGCCAATCAAAATTAACCTTTTGATTTTCAAGGGGAATATTTACATTGCTGCCATTCATGCACTCTTAATGGCAGAGGCCTCAAATCTGGTACAATCAGTTCCTGGGAGACTGGGGTTTAAATTCTGAAAAGGGAGAGGGCCAAAAACAGCCAATCAGATTTGTTTAATTTCAATGGTAAAATGCAACTTATTGATGCCAAAGACCCCACAGCTCATAAACTTGGTCATTGAGTGACTGTATGTTAAGGTTAGAAATAGTGGGCAGAGCCAAAAACAACTAACTTTTCACATGGGAAAATATAAATTGCAGCTATTCTTACACTGTTAATGGCAGGGTTCTCAAACTTGACACAGTTGGTCACTGGGGGACTAGGATTAATATTCGGAAAAGTAGGTGGAGCCTACAAGAGCCAATCAAAATTCACCTATTGATTTTCAAGGGGAATATTGAAACTGCTATCATTCTTACACTGTTAATGGCAGAGGCCTCAAACCTGCTACAGTCGGTCATCAAGTGACTGGGGTTCAAATTCACTAAAGGGGTGGAGCCACAAACAGCCAATCAGATTTGCTTTTTTTGAATAAACTGCTTCCATTCACACAATTTTGATGCCAGGAACCCAAAAGCTCACAAAATTGGTCATTGAGTAGTGACTGTGTGTCAAGGTTACAAAAAGTGGGTGGAGTCAAAAACAGATTTTTCTGGGAAATTGTAAACTGCAGCCCGTCTTCACTGTTAATGGCAGGGATCTCAAACTTTGCACAGATGGTTACTTGTGACTGGGATTAATATTCAGAAAAGTGGGTGGAGCCTAAAAAAGCCAATCAAAATCACCTGTTGATTTTCAAGGGGAATATTAAAATTGCTGCCATTCATTGCACTGTTAATGGCACAAGCCTCAAACCTGGTACAGTTAGTCATTGGGGTTCAAATTTAGAAAAGAGGACAGAGCCACAAACAGTTTCATTTCTTGGGAAAATACAAATTATTGATGCCAAGGACCCCAAAGCTCACAAACTTGGTCATTGAGTGACTGTATGTCCAGGTGACAAAAAGAAGGCAGAGCCAAAACCAAATTTCACTGGGAAAATGTAGACTGCAGCCATTCTTACACTGTTTATGGCAGAGATCCCAAACTTTGCCCAGATGGTCACTGGATGACTGAGATTAATATTAAGGGAAGTGGGTGGAGCCTATAATAGCCAATCAAAATTCACCTGTTGATTTTCAAGGGGAATACTTAAATTGCTGCCATTTTTATACTGGTAATAGCAGATGCCTCAAACCTGCTACAGTTGGTCACTGGGTGACTGGGGTTTAAATGCTGGAGAGGGGCAGAGCCACAAACAGCCAATCTGATTTGTTTAATTTCTATGGGAATATACAAATGATTGATGCTAAAGACACCAAAGCTCACAAACTTGGTCATTGAGTGTTTGTGCGTTAGGGTTAGAAGAAGTGGGCGGAACCAACACAAGTCAAATACATACCCGGGCAATGCCGGGTCATCAGTGGGTGGAGACAAATACAAATTTCACTGGGAAAATGTAAACTGCAGCCATTCTTACACTGTTAATGAGAGGGTTCTTAAACTTTGCACAGTTGGTCACTCAGTGAATGGGATTAATATTCAGAAAAGTGGGTGGAGCCTACAAAAGTGTATTAAGCTTCACCTATTGCTTTTCAAGGGAATATTTAATTGCTACCATTTTTGCACTGTTATTGGCACAGGCCTCAAACCTGGTACAGTTGGTCATTGGGTGACTGGGGTTCAAATTCAGAAAAGGGGGTGGAGCCACAAACAACCCATCAGATTTTTTCATTTCAATGCAAATTATTGATGCCAAAGACCACAAAGCTCACAAACTTGGTCATTGAGTAATTGTGTGTTAGGGTTAGAAAGAGTGGGTGGAGCCGACACCAGCCAAATACCTACCCGTGCATTGCCGGGCAATCAGCTAGTATATATATATAGATAACAGCAGGTTTAGGCCCCGTTCACAATTAAGCAAGTTGTAATACATTTGGCCGCAGCGAGACGGCCGTAAAATACATTGTGCTTAGTGTAGTAATTACATTTCTGACATTGGCCGCTCCGCTGCGGCCACTTCGCACATTGACCGGCCAGAACGCGAAGTGGCCACACTTCGGGTTCTGGCCGTAACATATATAAAATCGGATGTGTGTGTGTGTGTATGTATGTATGTATGTGCCGCGATCACATGAAAACAGCTTGATCGATTTGAACGAAACTTGGTAAACAGATCCCTTACTACCTGGAATGATATGTTCTGGGGGTCTCGGGTCCCCCCTGCACACCTGGGCGGAGCTACAAACAGCAAATCAGATTTCACCTATTCATGTCAATGGAATAAATGGAAAAGGCTGCCATTCTCACAGTAATCAAGCCAGAGTCCCCACACTTGGCACAGTTGGTCACTTGGTGACCGAGGTTACAAATCCAGGAAAAGTGGGCGGGGCATAAAACAGCCAATCAAATTTCAGCCATTCATTTTGAATGGGAAAATGTAAACTGCAGCCATTCTTAGACTGTTAATCGCAGGGTTCTCAAACTTGCCACACTTGGTCACTGGGTGACTGGGATTAATATTCATGAAAGTGGGTGGAGCCTACAACAGCCAATCAAAATTCACCTATTTATTTTCAACGGGAATATTTAAACTGCTGCTATTCTTACACTGTTAATGGCAGAGGCTTCAAACTTGCTACAGTCGGTCACTGGGTGACTGGGGTCCAAATTTACTAAAGGGGCGGGGCCACAAACAGCCAATCAGATTTCCTTGGTGGATAAACTGCTTCCATTCACACATTTTTGATGCCAGGAAACTGAAAGCTCACAAACTTGGTCATTGAGTGACTGTGTGTCCAGGTTACACAACGTGGGTGGAGCCAAAAACAAATTTGACTAGGAAAATATAAACTGCAGCCATTCTTACACTGTTAATGGCAGGGTTCTCAAACTTTGCACGGTTGCTTACTGGGTGGATGAGATTAAGATTTTGGAAGGTGGGTGGAACCTACAACAGCCAATAAAAATTCACCTTTCAATTTTCAAAGGGAATATTTAAGCTACTACCATTCTTATACTGTTAATAGCAGATGCCTCAAACCTGGTACAGTCGGTCACTGGGTGACTGGGGTTCAAATTCAGAAAGGGGGCAGAGCCACAAACAGCCAATCAGATTTGTTTTTTTTTTTCAATGGGAAAATACAAAGTATTGATACCCAGGACCCCAAAGCTGATAAACTTGATAGTTGAGTGACTGTATGTCAAGGTTAGAAAAAGTGTGCGGTGGGGGCGTGGCTACCGCGTGGTGAGGAGAAGTCGCATGTAGCGTGAGCTCCCGGAGCCAACAATCGAAACCAGCTCAATCCGACATGGATCCGCAGCAAGACTTCATGTCCCGCGAAGAGGACATGATGACAGAGCAGGACGCCTCTAAAAAAAGAAAAAAAAACGCCGAAAACACGTAAATTGACTGATTACTTCGGAGACAAGGCCCGTCTCCTCCAGCACCAGCCACAAGATGGCGCCGGCGGCAGAGACATACAGCGTGGCTCTGAGCTGCCGAACACCGCAACAGAGACGAGAAGGCTCAGCTCCAATCCTACCTCCTCAGGGGAATCTACTCCTTCTCCCAACACTCCCACATCAAGAAGTCCGATGAAAAACAAGCCGAGACTCGCAGAGAACATCCATCAGGTAGGAGAATCTGACGCTGCTGACTCATTCCCCCAGGCAGACCTAGCATTAGCAGCTGCTATAGAAACATATCCCACAACAGAGCAGGCTGCGTCGCAGAACTTTATTAAAGACATACTGATTTCTTTTAAGCACTCGCTTCTGCAAGATATCAACACAATGACATCTAATGTCCAGAGGGAGCTGACGGAGATAGGCTCCAGAGTTGATTTAACCGAACGGAAAGTCACTGAGCTAATACATGAGCACAATATAGTTGTGGACACCACTGAGAGCTTTAAAGAGACACTAAAGCGAAAAAAAAATTATGATATTATGATTTGTATGTGTAGCACAGCTAAGAAATAAAACATTAAGATCAGATACATCAGTCTAATTGTTTCCAGTACAGGAAGAGTTGAGAAACTCCAGTTGTTATCTCTATGCAAACAAGCCATTAAGCTCTCCGACTAAGTTAGTGGTGGAGAGGGCTGTTATCTGACTTTTATTATCTCAACTGTTCCTGGACTATTTACTTTTTCTCTGCTAGAGGAGAGGTCATTACTTCACAGACTGCTCTGAAAGACTCATTTTGAATGCTGAGTGTTGTGTAATCTGCACATATTATAGAATGATGCAATGTTAGAAAAAACACTATATACCTGAAAATAAATGTATGAGAATATTTTCTTTGCTGCTAATCTTCTAGTAATTATTCATAGTACACAACCAATTCACTATATCATATTTTTTTTTTTCGCTTCAGTGTCTCTTTAACTCTGATATTAACTGCCTAAAAATCAAGAATGCTGACTTAGAGGATAGATGCCGCAGGAACAACCTGAAATTCAGGGGCATGCCCGAGCAGGTCACTACAGGAGAATTAAAACAGCACATTCAAGGCATCATAAAAGCAACCATCACATCAGCCAATGACACTGAGCTGATCCTAGACAGAGTCCACAGGCTGCCAAAGCCATCTTTCATCCCAGAGCACTCCCCCAGAGATGTCATAGCCAAATTCTTATGTTACCACATCAAAGAACAACTATTACTGTACATCCAGAAAAACACTACTTTACCAGAACCATACAAGCACATTCACCTATACGCGGATTTATCCCAAGCCACACTACAAAAACGGAAAGATCTTCAGCCTCTGACTAAAGCCCTCCGCTCTCCACAAATACCTTATAAATGGGGGTTCCCCACCAAAGTCTTCTTCCGACACAACAATAAACCAATCGCCATTTCTTCAATTTAGGAAGGAAGAAAGATCTTCAAAAATCTGAACATTCCTGCTCAACTGGACGAAACCCGGGAAAACAAAATTACAAAGAATACAAAAATGGCTGCGGACTGGCACAACAAGTAAGAAGACAGGCTCCCCCTCACCGTGCGAGGACCATATATTTCCACCTTCTAGTGCTTTCTTAGCACCTTGTGGCCTACTTCTTAGCAGTTAGTAATTACTGCATGTGCCCCACTGATTGCGTGAGACCTTGGACTCAAATCTCATGCTGTTTACTGTTCCTTTGTTAGTTTATTTTCAAGTTATATGTTTCTGTTTTCGCTGCAAACCGATATCCCATTATCAATACCAGGTATCCTATAAGGTCAAGCTTCTATTTGAGTCAACACAATCTCTTCTACCAGGATGTAAACTAGAGGTACACAAGTACAGAGAACTAATGAGTCCATATATAGAACGATCTTTCACTATCTTATAACATGACGTTAACAATTACTTCCTTGAATACACGGGGGCTCAACTCTCCTCAAAAGAGGCAATATTTCTGGTCAGAAATGACATCTAAACATATAGATGTGATTTTTGGACAGGAATCTCACTTTATAGAAAAGGACAAACACCTACTGTCACATAAAAGGTACACTTCCATATACCCTCTTTCCCTGAAAATAAGACCTACCCTGAAAATAAGCCCTAGCTGGAATTTTGAGCATACTTGAAATATAAGCCCTACCCCGAAAATAAGCCCTAGCGGAACTTAGAGGAGGAAGAGGCAGCCAGTAAGTGGGGACACAGTGGTGCAGTGCCAATCGGGCACTGATCCTGTCATCCCAGCACACAGCAAGGTTATCAGCTGTGTGCAGGGAAGACAGGGCAGGTGCCTGATCAGTACAGTAGCATACTTTCAAATCCACGAGCATCACAGTACAAAGGAACAGGAAATGTTCTGCTGAGAGACACTTCCTTATAGAAATATAAGACATCCCCTGAAAATAAGCCCTAGCACATATTTTAGAGCAAAAATTAATATAAGACACTGTCTTATTTTCGGGGAAAGACGGTATCACAGCACATCCCCCCCCCCCCCAAAAAAGAGGAACGTTTATTGCATTCCACAATGATCTCTCCATCGTACCAAAAGAGATTATAACCGACCCACAGGGCACTACACACTGGTGAACATATATGCTCCCAATTCAGGACAAAAGGCCTTCCTAGACAAATTACTGGCCAAGGTTAATAAAATAAAGCAAGGACTACTATTAATTGGGGGAGATTTTAACGCCCACTTAACCACACTTTCTGCCAAAAAGAAAAAAAAACACAGTAAATCTATTCTCAAATTAACACACTGGCACAACCTGTACGATCCCTGGAGAATTTTACACGGAGAAACTAGAGACTATACATATTTCTCCCACATACACAATACTTACTCCAGGATCGATTTTTTCCTAACTGATACAACACTATTACAGGAAGTCACCTCAGCATCAATAGGCACAACCACTTGGTCAGACCACTCCCCTATTACCATGAAAATAAAACGTCTGTCTTCCACTAAAAAGCCTCAGTTATGGAAACTTAATGCCCATACACTACTATCTCCCGATAATAAAGTTATTATACAAAATGCTCTGACAGAATTCTTCCGAATTAACACAACCACAGACACCAATGAAGCTACAATATGGTCAGCGCACAAGGCTGTTATCAGAGGCCACCTCATACGCCTAGGAGCCAAATTTAAAAGAGAAAGGCAAATAAAAATGGATAATTTACTATCACAAATAAAACACGTAGAATCCCAACACAAGATAAACACTCTCATGTCACTGAGAAACGAATTATTCAAACTTCGCAACCAATTAGAAGACCTACTACTATATCAATATGATAGAAATATCCAAAGATCCAAAATTAACCATTATTCACAAGGCAACAAGGCTAGTAAATTACTTGCCAACATGCTGAAGCAAAGAAACATGAAAGCCAGAATTCACAGCCTCAGGCACCCAACCAACAAAACAGAAGTAACAAACCCTAAACTAATTGCTGAACTTTCAAAAGCTATTTCCAACAGCTGTACAATCTCAAAGATGACCCTACAACACCCCAGCCAAATAAAATAAAAATAACCTCCTTTCTTAATGACATCACCCTCCCAAAACTTTCCCCACAACAACTCGAAAAGCTAAACGCCCCCTTTTCAGCAGCAGAAGTCACAAAAACCATTCAAAAGCTTAACCCATTCAGGTTCCGTCGTTTTCACGTGAGAAATGTTCACCTCCCATTCATTAGCCTATAACTTTATCACTACTTATCACAATGCACTGATCTATATCTTGTTTTTTCCGCCACCAATTAGGCTTTCTTTGGGGGGTACATTTTGCTAAGAGCCACTTTACTGTAAATGCATTTTAACAGGAAGAATAAGAAAAAACGGAAAAAATTCATTATTTCTCAGTTTTCAGCCATTATAGTTTTAAAATAATACATGCCTCCATAATTAAAACTCACGTATTGTATTTGCCCATATGTCCCGGTTATAACACTGTTAAAATTATGTCCCTATCACAATGTATGGCGACAATATTTTATTTGGTAATAAAGGTGCATTTTTTCCGTTTTGCATCTATCACTATTTACAAGTTTAAAATAAATTAAAATATAGAAATATTTCATCTTTACATTGATATTTAAAAAGTTTAGACCCTTAGGTAAATATTTACATGTTTTTTTTTTTTTATTGTAATGGTTTTTTTTTTTATTGTAAACATTTTATTTGGGTAGTTTTGGGAGGGTGGGAGGTAAACAATAGATTTATAATGTAAATGTGTGTTAATTTTCAATTTTTTTTTTACAGGTGTAGTATTAGTTTTTGGCCACAAGATGGCGGCCATGAGTTTGTTTACATGACGTCACTCTAAGTGTAACATACGCTTACAGTGACACATCGGGAAGGGAACGGCCAGAAAAGGCGCAGCTTCTGAGAGAAGCTGTCGCTTTTTCAGCGGGGGAGAGGAATCAATGATCGGGCACCGTAGCCCGATACATTGATTCCCTGGCTACCGAATCCGCGGCCGGGAGTGCGCGTGCACGCGCGCAATCGGCCGTGGGAGCGCGCAGTAGCGCGCATGGTTCCTGGACATAGAAACTACGTCCAGGAACCAAAATAGGTTAAACTAAATAAAGCCCCTGGCCCCGACGGCTTCAGCAACGAATACTACAAGAACTTTATAAATACATTATGCCCCCAACTAATAGCCCTTTTCAACAAATTTAGGACAGATTTTAAAATCCCAGCAGAATACCTAGAGGCGATAATAACGGTACTGCCCAAACAAGACAAGGATCACACCAATCCCACAAACTACCGCCCAATTTCCTTGCTCAATTGCGACACCAAACTATATGCCAAACTAATAGCCAATAGGCTGATGAATGTCACCAACACTCTTATAGCAAGAGACCAGGTTGGGTTTACAAAAGGCAGACAAGCGGCTGACGGTACAAGAAGGATGATCAATGTTCTGAGATGCATGGAAATGTCGAAGGCCTCCTCTGTGTTCCTCACCCTGAACGCGGAGAAGGCCTTCGACAGAGTACACTGGGGTTTCATGGAACAGGTACTAGAAAAATTTGGATTCATAGGTCCAATCTTGGGAGCCATACTTACTTTATATACAAACCCATGAGCCATGGTGAATGCAGCTGGATTTATGTCAAAAAAAAATTCCAATCTCCAACGGCACACGCCAAGGCTGCCCCCTTTCACCGATTATATTTTCACTATTAATGGAAACTCTAGCAGAAAAAATCAGATCAAATCCCAACATTAAAGGAATTGAAATCAATCATACAGCTCACAAGATTGGACTATTTGCGGATGACGTAATCCTCACACTATCAAACCCTTATATATCCTTGCAAAATGTACTACAGGAATTAGACAATTTCTCCAAAGTATCACTCTACAAACTCAACAAAAATAAATCCCTGATGCTGGGCCTAAACATCCCTACCCACCAAATGTAACGTTTGCGGAATCGTTTTCGTGGTCAGCGCACGAGATGCGCACTGACACAGCGAAAACCCTCCACAAACGTATAATTGGGTGAACCCAGGCTAGGTGCAATGCACCAGCAGAGGGCAATTCCCACCGGCAGATGGCGCTGTGGAGTGCAGACGAGTACAATCGCTGCACGGCCACAGATGCCAGATGGGGATTGTACAGATCAAGACAATGCGGGGCTGAACAGCCCATAAAGAGAAAGAGCACAGGTACAGGACGAATGTGTGTTCACCAATCTAGTCGCGACCCTGCGACGGTGAACACACATCAGCAGAAACAAAAGTAGGAACGCGAACGCGAGAAAGGCGATCGCCAGAAGTGACACAAGAAAGACTAGAACAGAACACAAGAGGAGCAAAGGCACAGCAAATAATACAATGAGAATGATAAAGAAAATAACAAACGCTAACTAAACGTGAACACCGCACTCATTCGCAACAGCGAACGCGTTTATGCGCGGTCTCCACGTGTTAAGCACAACAGAGACAAGCACGCCTAACTAACCACCGACAGACAAACACGAAACAGAGGACGTGAGCGCTTGCTTAACGGTTACCTCATCGAGCCTACAGCAAGCGCCCGTATCAGACAAGACAGACAAACGAGAAACAGGAACTAGGCAGAAAGGATCCACCGCTCTTCCGCCAGAGCAAGTGTGATCCAAGCAGGAACACAGATCAGAAAGATCCACAGCCGCTAACGCTAGCGGCTAGTGCGATCTAAACAAGACAGATCAGATGAGGTAGCCGGAAGCAACCGCAGCTCCAGCTTACACTCCAGAAACTAGATCAGAAGGATCCACAGCCGCTATTGCTAGAGGCTATTGCGATCCAGGCAAGACAGATCAGAAGGGGCTACCAGTAACTACCGCAGCGCCGGTTAGCACCCCAGACAAACAGAACGATTTCCTGTCGACCACCGCTGGGACAGGACAATCGCAACAGACAAACAAACAGATATGCAATCCTAACTGCACTAGGGAATCTGCCTAGTGCAGTCCCAAGAAATACTCTAAGATGACTTTAACAAGAAGTAGCTTGGCTGACACTCTAGGAGTGTTTACTACAAACCCTGAAGGAATGACCAGCAAAGGACTCTGGGAAACATAGCTCTTTATACTGCCAGTCATCAAAGGAGGCAGGTAGGGGATTTGCATAACGAATGTATACAAATTCCTTGGCAGCAGAACAGACCAGAAACTTGCAATGGAAAGACAGGTCTCTCTTCCAGAGACCTACAGCCCACAGACTAGAGGAATGGTCAAACAGCTGTCTGCAGTGCAGCCAGCTGAGCGGATCATCACACCAAATAAACGAGATTGACTCCAAAATACAATTCCCCTGGGCACGCCAACATATACCATACTTAGGTATCTTACTTCCACACTCTACAAAGGACCTATTTAAATACATTTATGTCCCCCTACTACTAAAGGTCAAACAAGATTGCGAGAAACATAGTAAATCCATGCTATCTTGGGTAGGTAGAATTGTATGCTTTAAAATGTTCACTCTTCCGAAAATACTATACATAAAACGTACGATAAATATCCCTCTAAAGAAAGTCTTTTTCAATAATTTAAGAAGAATCATTGCAAAATATATCTGGAAAGGACGAACCCCCAGAATATCACAGACATATATGACTCTCCCAACTTACAAGGGGGGCTTAGGTTTGACATGTATCGAAAAATACTACTATTCCTCACTACTGAGCATGTCTAAGGATTGGTGGACAAGAGCCTCGGCCAAACAATGGGCAACCATGGAAGAACACATCACAAATATCCCTTTGAGAACCCTGATCTGCAGTACCCTAGTAGGGATCAAACCCCCAAAATCCACATTTCCAACCATACAAGCGACTATCATGGCGCTGGAATACTACACCAAATACCCATACAAAAGCGCAAACCAGAGCACAATACCCCTCCCAATTCAGATATTAAACATGATGACACCTGATTTAAATATTAATGTGTTACTTGATAAGGGCATCCGGCATATTGGAGAAATAACTGACTCAAAAAAAACAAAATCCTTTGAAAAATTGAAGAATGAATTCTCAATCCCAGAATCATTCAAATTCACCCACATGAGAATATTTCATATTCTATCGACCCAAACCATTGAACCGCCTCATCTCCCAGATCACATAATTACCATGCTCAATAGCAAAGTTCCTATTCAAGGAGGGACATCCATATGGTACTCTGAATTCTTTACGAATTATCTAAAGATACTATCTAAATATACCAATGTGTGGTCCCACGATTTGAATACAAAAATTACTCCTTCTCAAATTCTAACGACAAATAAATGTATCAAAAAATTCTCCCATTGTGCTACACACTGGAAACAAACAAAGAAAATCTTTACTAAATGGTATCTCACACCAAGAAAAATTGCTGCATTTAAACCAAACCTTTCTCCAATGTGCTGGAAATGCAACAAGCATATAGGTACTCTAAAACATATGATGTGGGACTGTGAACTGGTTAGAACCCTATGGGACCCAATAGAAAAACTATTAAAAGCTCTGATTACAAACGATTTTTCTCTCAAACCTGAACTTGCATTGTTGATGGTAGATCTTGACACATACAGTGGTGTGAAAAACTATTTGCCCCCTTCCTGCCTTCCTGATTTCTTATTCTTTTGCACGTTTGTCACACTTAAATGTTTCTGTTCATCAAAAACCGTTAACTATTAGTCAAAGATAACATAATAGAACACAAAATGCAGTTTTAAATGATGGTTTTTATTATTTAGTGAGAAAAAAAACACCAAATCTACATGCCCCTGTGTGAAAAAGTGATTGCCCCCCCCCCCCCTTGTTAAAAAATAACTTAACTGTGGTTTATCACACCTGAGTTCAATTTCTGTAGTCACCCCCAGGCCTGATTACTGCCACACCTGTTTCAATCAAGAAATCGCTTAAATAGGAGTTATCTGACACAGAGAAGTAGACCAAAAGCACCTCAAAAGCTAGACATCATGCCAAGATCCAAAGAAATTCAGGAACAAATGAGAACAAAAGTAATTGAGATCTATCAGTCTGGTAAAGGTTATAAAGCCATTTCTAAAGCATTGGGACCCCAGCAAACCACAGTGAGAGCCATTATCCACAAATGGCAAAAACATGGAACAGTGATGAACCTTCCCAGGAGTGGCCGGCCGACCAAAATTACCCCAAGAGCGCAGAGAAAACTCATTCGAGAGGCCACAAAAGACCCCAGGACAACATCTAAAGAACTGCAGGCCTCACTTGCCTCAATTAAGGTCAGTGTTCACGACTCCACCATAAGAAAGAGACTGGGCAAAAACGGCCTGCATGGAAGATATCCAAGGCGCAAACCACTTTTAAGCAAAAAGAACATTAAGGCTTGTCTCAATTTTGCTAAAAAAAACATCTCAATGATTGCGAAGACTTTTGGGAAAATACCTTGTGGACCGACAAGACAAAAGTTGAACTTTTTGGAAGGTGCGTGTCCCGTTACATCTGGCGTAGAAGTAACACAGCATTTCAGCAAAAGAACATCATACCAACAGTAAAATATGGTGGTGGTAGTGTGATGGTCTGGGGTTGTTTTGCTGCTTCAGGACCTGGAAGGCTTGCTGTGATAGATGGAACCATGAATTCTACTGTCTACCAAAAAATCCTGAAGGACAATGTCCGGCCATCTGTTCGTCAACTCAAGCTGAAGCGATCTTGGGTGTTGCAGCAGGACAATGACCCAAAACACACCAGCAAATCCACCTCTAAATGGCTGAAGAAAAACAAAATGAAGACTTTGGAGTGGCCTAGTCAAAGTCCTGACCTGAATCATATTGAGATGTTGTGGCATGACCTTAAAAAGGTGGTTCATGCTAGAAAACCCTCAAATAAAGCTGAATTACAACAATTCGGCAAAGATGAGTGGGCCAAAATTCCTCCAGAGCGCTGTAAAAGACTCGTTGCAAGTTATCGCAAACGCTTGATTGCAGTTATTGCTGCTAAGGGTGGCCCAACCAGTTATTAGGTTCAGGGGGCAATTTCTTTTTCACACAGGGCCATGTAGGTTTTGAGGTTTTTTTCTCACTAAATAATAAAAACCATCATTTAAAACTGCATTTTGTATTCAATTATGTTATCTTTGACTAATAGTTAACGGTTTTTGATGAGCAGAAACATTTAAGTGTGACAAACATGCAAAAGAATAAGAAATCAGGAAGGGGGCAAATAGTTTTTCACACCACTGTATATAATGATATGTTCATTATATTTCATCAGGGGTGCTCAGATACCCCTTTTTAAAATCCGGATCCGGATACCTAGATATCCGGATCCAGATCGGATATCCGAATCCGAACGTTTAGATATCCGCGTACATGCGGATATCCGAACACATTATCCGGGATATCCGGGCAGATTCGGCTATCCGCATAGAAAACCAGAAGTGGCCTTTAAATTGCTTTTTAGGGTATATGAGGCATGCAGCATCATGCTTTTTTAAAGGGAAACTATAATTGATGATGTGGGAACTTCAAATCCCCCCCCCCCCAAAAAAAAAAAATAGCTGTCAACATCAGGCCTAGGTTCCAGACAGCGGTCGTGCAGCCCACATTGTGTCCAAAGTCCAACTGCACAACTGGGACATGGCAGTTTTCAGCCCAGACACCTCCAAAAAATTACGCAGCAATTGTGTTTTGGGTTAAATATAGGTGGTATCAGCACAGCAGCAGTGGCCTGTGGCACCCTGGCGGTGGGAGCAGCAAAGGCAGCAGGAGCAGGGCAATGCAGCAGCAGCAGGTGTAACGTCTGCCAGGAGCATGCCGGATGTGGCCCGTGCCGAGTGATAGACAGCAGAGGAGAAGACACTAGTGCACACTAACTGTCACACTGGCACTGCTCAGCAGCAAGTGAAATCAAGCTAGCTAGAGACAAGACAAATAACATTTATATTGCGCTTTTCTCCTGGCGGACTCAAAGCGCCAGAGCTGCAGCCACTAGGACGCGCTCTATAGGCAGTAGCAGTGTTAGATAGACTTGCCTAAGGTCTCCTACTGAATAGGTGCAGGTTTACTGAGCAGACAGAGCCGAGAATCTAACCCTGGTCTCCTGTGTCAGAGGCAGAGCCCTTAACCCTTACATCATCCAGCTAGCTACCTAATAAACAATATAACAATAAAATATGGGGGTAATAACAGGGCTCTCTACAGATACAAAAGAATCATAAAACAATGTCCATTAATACATAAACATTCCCAAAGTCCATATAAAATTCCTCCCAGAGTCCTTGGGTGTAAGGAACTTCTCCCAATCTTCTGGTGGTAAATGGTTACACTATACGCTCACCAGATATTTGGGCTGCCCCTCTCAGGATCAGCAAACAGCGCTTCTGGCCCAGCCAGTATACAGGATGTTTTCAATGTGGTCTTTTCTCCTCTCGAGAACTCCAAACATAGAAAACAGAAAGGCACTGCAATAGTGTGATACTGTATGACTGGGGCATAAATAACTTCACCAGTGCTCCCAGTTGTTACAATGACACCCAGTGCTCCTTCACCATATACTCAATAAAGCCTCTCACCACAGGTCATGGCTGACCCAGCACAGACCAGCAAGTAACGCTCTGCAGATACCATCAGCGTGTTCCTCCAACAGCGAAATTCCTAAGACTCAAACATGGCCAACATAGTGTAAAACCGCTTTTTATTTAAAAAGTTAAAAGGTAGTGCGCTTATAAAGATTCAGAAAGTCAATGCACATATCAGTTTTTCCTTGAGCTCATTCAGCGTCTCTCGCTCTTTAGGCTCCGCCCAACTCGTTTCATCCCATGACTCATCAGGGACATAACAATAGTGTAGTGATAGTGAAGGTGTTAAAGGAGAACTGTAGTGAGAGGTATATAGAGGCTGCCATATTGATTTCCTTTTAAGCAATACCAGTTGCCTGGCAGCCCTGCTGATCTTCTGCCTCTAATACTTTTTTGCCCTAGACCCTGAACAAGCATGCAGCATATCAGGTGTTTCTGACATTTTCGTCAGCTCTGACAAGATTAGCTGCATGCTTGTTTCTGGTGTGATTCTGCAGGCAGATAGCTCAGCAGGGCTGCCAGGCAACTGTTATTGCTTAAAAGGAAATAAATATGGCAGCCTCCATATACCTTTCACTACAGTTCTCTTTTAATCACTGAACAGCTTTAGGTTTATCACTGTATACAGCACTTGCTAGGCCAGCAGCACTGGAGCATGTCTCTCAGTGTGCAGTCACAAGCACGGACGACATTTTTCATCATGGCAGCCCTCCTTATTATACAGGGGGGCTGGCCAGTGTTCCTTTCTGTGATTAGGTGCCAAGGCTTAGGCTGGGAGCCCTCTGATTAGCTCAATGAGGTCAGGTGGGGCTGGCCAGAGTTCCCCTCTGTGATTGGGTGCTAGGGCTTCTACTGGGAGCCATCTGATTGGCTCAATGACGTCATCTCGTTAGTTACAGTATCTGCGGATATCCGAGTATGCGACCAAATATCCGCATAGTGCTATTTGGATTTGCACAGAAATCTGGAATCCGAGATTGGATAGCTTGAAAAGTTTGGATATCCGGGTAATTCGGATATCCGGAATCCGGATGAGCACCCCTGTATTTCATAATTGGGGTGAATTACACCCCCTGCTAAACATGCCACCACCACTGAGTAATATAGAGAGCGTGCACCATGTGCTGTGTATCTCTGTAAGGCAGGGAACACACTAAGCAGAAATGGCAGCGTTACGGAAAACGCGGCGAAAACGCACATAACACAAGTCAGTGGGCTGCATGTAAAAATGCATATACATGCGTTTTGCAATGTGCGTTTTTAAAAACGCTGGTTTTGTTACATGTTTTTCAAAAACGCACCACAAACACACATAATGAAAGTCAATGGTTACTCAGAGGTATTGCGTTTTACTGCGGTTTGCATGTGTTTTTATATGCTTTTTTTTATTATTAAAAAACAAGTGATTTGCATAAAACGCATATCAAAAACACATGCAAAATGCATCTGTGTTTTGTATATGCAAACCGCAAATGCATTAAAATACACGCAAAACGCAAGAAAAACGCGTGTGCGGTGAAAAAAACACGCAAACCGCACAGAAAACGCACTAAAAATGCACAAACACATAAGCAGCAAAATGCGACCCTTTCTGCGGTGCCAAGTGTGCAGCCAGCCTAATACTATCAGTAATACAGGAATAATTCCCTTACCTGACCAGTCCGGCGGTTTCCCCCCTGGAGACGGCTGCTTGGTATTGTCTCTTGGCTGCCTCCTTTTCCTTAATCTCCCCCACATAGGCTTTCCCATCGATTGTCCTGCAATAAAAAGTGATAAAAAGTGCCTGTCATTAATATGTGGCCAGTTTGTCTAATAATGTAATACTCATAGCTAAGTGACCCTGAGCAGACCCTTTAACCTCCCTGGTGGTAATGCCGACCTGAGCTCGGGGCAGGAAAAATGAGCTGCAAGCGGTAAGCCCGAGCTCAGGTCGGGGTAGGGAATTA
The DNA here is from genome assembly GCF_040937935.1 of Hyperolius riggenbachi. Classification (NCBI taxonomy): domain Eukaryota; kingdom Metazoa; phylum Chordata; class Amphibia; order Anura; family Hyperoliidae; genus Hyperolius; species Hyperolius riggenbachi. The sequence goes on from NC_090654.1 coordinate 8,281,298, forward strand.
CATTGTTTTTGTTTTGGAGTCCCGTGCGTGATCGGCACTGCGCAGCGGGACTCCGGCCTCCCTCCCTGCCTGTCTGCCGCTGTCTGCAGCTCCTCTCTGGCCGCCGGGATCCATTCCCCATATCCCTCCTCTTGTTCCGGCGGCCAATCAGTGCGGCAGAGAGGTGGTGGTGGCGTGACGTCGGCGGGAGGCGGGACTTATTTTTAAAGCGGACCTGGACTGTTAGGAAAAAAAATAAGCGCAGTTTATATGTACATGTATATACATTTACATGTATATACATACAGTGGCTTGCAAAAGTATTCGGCCCCCTTGAAGTTTTCCACATTTTGTCACATTACTGCCACAAACATGAATCAATTTTATTGGAATTCCACGTGAAAGACCAATACAAAGTGGTGTACACGTGAGAAGTGGAACGAAAATCATACATGATTCCAAACATTTTTTAAAAATAAATAACTGCAAAGTGGGGTGTGCGTAATTATTCGGCCCCCTGAGTCAATACTTTGTAGAACCACCTTTTGCTGCAATTACAGCTGCCAGTCTTTTAGGGTATGTCGCTACCAGCTTTGCACATCTAGAGACTGAAATCCTTGCCCATTCTTCTTTGCAAAACAGCTCCAGCTCAGTCAGATTAGATGGACAGCGTTTGTGAACAGCAGTTTTCAGATCTTGCCACAGATTCTCGATTGGATTTAGATCTGGACTTTGACTGGGCCATTCTAACACATAGATATGTTTTGTTTTAAACCATTCCATTGTTGCCCTGGCTTTATGTTTAGGGTCGTTGTCCTGCTGGAAGGTGAACCTCCGCCCCAGTCTCAAGTCTTTTGCAGACTCCAAGAGGTTTTCTTCCAAGTTTGCCCTGTATTTGGCTCCATCCATCTTCCCATCAATTCTGACCAGCTTCCCTGTCCCTGCTGAAGAGAAGCACCCCAGAGCATGATGCTGCCACCACCATATTTGACAGTGGGGATGGTGTGTTCAGAGTGATGTGCAGTGTTAGTTTTCTGCCACACATAGCGTTTTGCATTTTGGCCAAAAAGTTCCATCTGACCAGAGCACCTTCTTCCACATGTTTGCTGTGTCCCCCACATGGCTTGTGCCAAACTGCAAACGGGACTTCTTATGCTTTCTGTTACTAATGGCTTTCTTCTTGCCACTCTTCCATAAAGGCCAACTTTGAGCAGTGCATGACTAATAGTTGTCCTATGGACAGAGTCTCCCACCTGAGCTGTAGATCTCTGCAGCTCGTCCAGAGTCACCATGCGCCTCTTGCCTGCATTTCTGATCAGCGCTCTCCTTGTTCGGCCTGTGAGTTTAGGTGGATGGCCTTGTCTTGGTAGGTTTACAGTTGTGCCATACTCCTTCCATTTCTGAATGATCGCTTGAACAGTGCTCCAGGGGATGTTCAAGGCTTTGTAAATCTTTTTGTAGCCTAAACCTGCTTTACATTTCTCAATAACTTTATCCCTCACCTGCCTGGTGTGTTCTTTGGACTTCATGGTGTTGTTGCTCCCAATATTCTCTTAGACAACCTCTGAGGCCGTCACAGAGCAGCTGTATTTGTACTGACATTAGATTACATACAGGTGCACTCTATTTAGTCATTAGCACTCATCAGGCAATGTCTATGGGCAACTGACTGCACTCAGATCTAAGGGGGCTGAATAATTACACACACACCACTTTGCAGTTATTTATTTGTAAAAAATGTTTGGAATCATGTATGAGTTCCGTTCCACTTCTCACGTGTACACCACGTTGTATTGGTCTTTCATGTGGAATTCCAATAAAATTGATTCATGTTTGTGGCAGTAATTTGACAAAATGTGGAAAACTTCAAGGGGGCCGAATACTTTTGCAAGCCACTGTATATATGGGCAGCATGGTGGAGTAGTCGATTTGGTGCTTGATCGGACATGTCGGAAATTATCTATCGAGCCATCTAATAGGCTCAGAATCTTACCATGTATTCCCAGCATTAGTCAGAGATGAGGGGGTATCAGACAGGCTAAACTCTGTAAATACATACAGGGTGCATTTCTCTGTTTTCCTTCTCTTCAGAGCAAGAGTTCGGGTCCACTGAGAGCTCTGTCTGTCATCTGCAACCCTTTGCAACACAATTTGCACCAAACTCACAAGTTTAGAATCTTGCAATGATCTATGTTGCTATAGCTCAATTAAATTATGATAAGCCTTCTTAACAATTAATTTCTAATTACTATTTTCAGGAAAAGTTGCCTGCAGGTGTAACATTTCTGTAGTTGTGACTTACATGGTAAAATTCGTTATAAACGCTGTTTTGGGCAGATCCACTTTGAATGTGGCCTCCTTAGACACGTTGGCTTTGTTAACCGCTCTGCTTGTGATGACATTATGGGCGAAGCGTGACATCACCTTACAGTTAATGTCAATACTGTAGACTTCTACATCATCCACGGCAGCCTGCAGGGCACAAAATATACAAAATAATTACCATTAAAAGCAATTTTATGTGGCAGTCAATGTTCTTGTAATGTACTATCTATCTATATATATAAAATAGACTAAGGCCACATACACACATCAGACCATAGTCTTTGGAAAATGAAAGATCACAGACCAATCTTACCACCCTTCCATGTAGTATAAGAGCCATACTCTACACAGTCTTTTCTATGGAGCTGAACTCCACATCAGGACAAAATCTTGGCAAGATGCTGCACACACAGATGCTGTACAGACACAAAAGATCAGTATCTGCAAAAGATCTGTTCCTTCCAAAGATCCATTCCTGCAAATTGCAATGATAGTCTATGAGATCTGCAGATCATCATACACACATGATTTAACTGACATTCATCTGCAGATCCGCAGATCTGAAAATCCATCCTGGTGGATCTGATCTGCAGATGAATGTCAGTTAAATCATGTGTGTATGATGATCTGCAGATCTCATAGACTATCATTGCAATTTGCAGGAATGGATCTTTGGCAGGAACAGATCTTTTGCAGATACTGATCTTTTGTGTCTGTACAGCATCTGTGTGTGCAGCATCTTGCAAAGATTTTTTTCTGATGTGGAGTTCAGCTCCATAGAAAAGACTGTGTAGAGTATGGCTCTCATACTACATGAAGGGTGGTAAGATTGGTCTGTGATCTTTCATTTTCAAAAGACTATGGTCTGATGTGTGTATGTGGCCTTAGTGCCTCAACCTTCGAGCAAGAAGAAGAAGTACTTTGCATGAGAAAATTTATGCGTGCTCAATCACCAAGTTTAAGGCCTCTTTTCCACGGACTGTTGAGCTGTGTGCTCAGCAAGCAGTTACCAGGCAGCAGTAAGCAGTTACCAGGCAGCAGCAAGCAGTTACCAGGCAGCAGCAAGCAGTTACCAGGCAGCAGCAAGCAGTTACCAGGCAGCAGCAAGCAGTTACCAGGCAGCAGCAAGCAGTTACCAGGCAGCAGCAAGCAGTTACCAGGCAGCAGCAAGCAGTTACCAGGCAGCAGCAAGCTGTTACCAGGCAGCAGCAAGCTGTTACTGGGCAGTAGTAAGCAGTTGTAAGAGTTTGAGAGGCATTTTACTGCCTATTAACTATCCGTGGTAAAGAGGCCTACCCTAGCAAGTCTGGCTTTGCAAATCTGGCCTAATTGGCTATTCATGAGGCAATACTCATGCAAATTTGCTTTTGCGTGCCAAACTATGCAGGGTCAAAAAACCAATACCGCAAAGCGGTCGCATTGCTACATGCCAGTGATGAGCGAAAATGCAAAAATTTGTTTCGACAAATTTTTACCGAATTTTCGTCTAATTTCTTTTTGACAGGCAAATTTTCCATCTAATTTTTTCGCGTTAATTTTCGCCTAATGCCAGTCATTTTCACGTTACTTGCGTATTATTGCTGACATTTTCCGCATAAGGGCATTAGCGTCCGCATTCAGAGAAGTTTCTTGCGCATTATTGCGGACATTTTTCCGTATAAACGTCCGCATAGACTGAATTTCCATGCAGATTATTGTGGACATTTTTCCGCATAAGGGCATAAGCATCTGCATACAATGAATTTTCGATGCTGGTCGAAAACGCAAATATTTCTGAAGATTTTCGTGAAAATTCGCCAAAAATGAAAATGGGATTTTCGATGCGAAACTGCTATATGCTACATTAGCACTATCCAGGAGCGCCACAGGGAGGATTCCCAATGCCCCCTTTTTATACAACCGGGGGGTCCGCGGGTCCCAGGCTCTCTCACTGCCTGGGAACCACAGCGGCACCCCGGAGGGGGAGGCTAGGTGGTGCAGGCGACCCCCCCCAAGCGTGGTCAGCGCCGGGAGAGCCGTCTGCACCCACCTCCCAATATTAGAAACAGGCACTTACCTTAACGTCCATTGCGTTCTGCTACATGCGCATTAAGTTGGGGGACCACATGAGAAAGGAGTGAAGCATGGGTCACCCCGAGCTTTAGAGCTCAGGGCTGGCTCACATACAGCACTCCAAGGGGGGGAAGGACAAGCACAGACAACTAACTCCAGGGCTCACACCGCCGGAGCAAGCCATCCACCACCTGCCTCCAAAGGATGCAAACTGCAAAAAATGCTTTCCATGAGAAAATTAATGCGCATGTAGCAGAACGCAATGGACGTTAAGGTAAGTGCCTGTTCTTAATATTGGGAGGTGGGTGCGGACGGCTCTCCCTGGCGCTGGCCACACTTGGGGGGGGGTCACCTGCGCCACCCAGCCTCCCCCTCCGGGGTGCCGCTGTGGTTCCCAGGCAGAGAGAGAGCCTGGGACCCTGCGGTCCCCCCGGTTGTATAAAAAGGGGGGCATTGGGAATCCTCCCCGTGGCGCTCCTGGATAGTGCTAATGTAACATGAACTTATTCCCGCAGGGCGACCGCTTTTGCAGTATTGGTTTTTTGACCCTGCATAGTTTGGCATGCGAAAGCAAATGCATATTTGCATGAGCATTGCCTCATGAATAGCCAATTAGGCCAGATTTGGAAAGCCAGACTTGCTAGGGTTATACTTGGTGTTTGAGCATGCATACATTTTCTAATGGAAAGCCTAAGGCTGGTTTCACAGTGGGATGTTACAGGCGCACGTTAGAGCAGCCTGTAACGCAGCCCACCGCACAGTAATGAAAAAGTAATGGGGCTGTTCACAGTGCGGACGTTGCGTTACATTGTAACGCTGCGTCACAAGACAACGTACTGCATGCAGTACTTTGGACGCGGCTGAGCCGCGTTAGAGTGCTTGCACATGCTCAGTAATGTGGGGGAGGAGCGGAGAGCGGCCAGGCACATGGCTAATTAATATTCACTGCACGTTATGACGTGCAGTGTTTACTTCCTGGAGCAGCCGCTCTGTGCAGCGATTGGCCGGCGGGACCACGTGATGCCGCATGCGCACAAGAGTGCGCATCACGGCATCACTGACGCCAGAGTGAGCTGCACAACGCGGCTCACTCTGACGTCCAGATCCAGCACCACCAGGCGTTCCGTTAGGGGGACGTTATGCGACCTTAACGCCCCCTCTAACGCAACGTCCTGGTGTGAAATTAGCCTAAAGGTGGGTACACACATCAGATAAAAGTCTGTGGAAAATGAAAGATCACAGACCAATGTTACCCCCTTCCATGTAGTATGAGAGCCATACCTACACAGTCTATTCTATGCAGCTGAACTCCCCATCAGATACAATTTTTTGCAAGATGCTGCACACAAAGATGCTATACACATGCAACAGATCAGTATCTGCAAAAGATCTGTTCCTGCAAAAAAATCAGTTTCTGCAAAATGCATTCATAGTCTATGATATCTGCAGATCTCATGCTGGGCATACACGGTATGTTTTCTACCATGTAATCGAGCCGCTGATGGCTCGATTGATAATTTCCGACGTGCCCGATACCCCGCCGGATCGATTCTGCGCTCTATACCGGCGGGCAGGGCAAAAGAAGAAACGAGTGGAAAATAAGAAAGTGCTCGCGGGGACGAGCGGGAATCGAATCGACCGCCCGCGGGGACGAGCGGGAATCGAGCCAGCGGCTCGATTACACGGTAGAAAACGTACCATGTATGCCCAGCATAATACACACCTTGTTTGACGGACATTCATCTGCAGATCACACAATCAACCTGGTTGATCTGATCTGCAGATGATTGTCCGTTAAACAAGGTGTGTATGAGATCTGCAGATATAGACTATGAATGTATTTTGTAGGTACTGATCTTTTGCAGGTACAGATCTTTTGTAGACACTGATCTGTTGCATGTGTACAGCATCTTTGTGTGCAGCATCTTGCAAAGATTTCTGTCTGATGTGGAGTTCAGCTCCATAGAATAGACTGTGTAGGTGTGGCTCTCATACTACATGGAAGGGGGTAAGATTTCTGTCTGATGGGGAGCTCAGCTCCATAGAATAGACTGTGTAGGTGTGGCTCTCATACTACATGGAAGGGGGTAAGATTTCTGTCTGATGGGGAGTGCAGCTCCATAGAATAGACTGTGTAGGTGTGGCTCTCATACTACATGGAAGGGTGGTAAGATTTCTGTCTGATGGGGAGTGCAGCTCCATAGAATAGACTGTGTAGAGTGTGGCTCTCATACTACATGGAAGAGGGTAAGATTTCTATCTGATGAGAGTTCAGCTCCATAGAATAGACTGTGTAGAGTATGGCTCTCATACTACATGGAAGGGGGTAAGATTGGTCTGTGATCTTTCATTTTCCAAAGACTTTTATCTGATGTGTGTACCCACCTTTATTCTTCTTGCTTCAAGGTTGAGGCACGTACTCTATTAGATAGATAGAAGATGCGGCGTATGCTACGACGCGGGTCGGCTAGTATGTTGTATTTTGTTTTAAACCAGCAAAATACTAGTCAACGTTGTACAGTAAGTAAGAAGGAATGTGATAAACAAACTTTCCATTCTACAGCAATACAAAACAAAACAAAGTAGGGCTATAGAATTCTGCTCAAGTATGCTTACAATATAGTCAGGTCTGGATTTACCTCACAGGAGCCTATAGGCACAGATGTCCTGGCGCCCCAGACTCCGCCCTCCATGAACCTACAAGTGTGCTGCCTGCCCCTTCTCCCTTATTTCCCTTGCCCATCATAGGTAGGTACAGATGCCCCTTGGAATTAGGTAGCTAGAGCTATTCTCCGTATCAAGTAGGTTGAATCCCTGGCTGAACTCGATGGACGCATGTCTTTTTTCAACCAAAATAACTATGTAACTACGGAAGTAGCTACAGCTGTCCCCAAGTATTATGTAGCTAGAGCCCCTGAATGAAGGGAGATCTTGTCAGTGGAATGCTGAGAGTGGGGTGAGTAACCTCTCATTTACACTCATCAGGACTCTGCATAGGGAAGGAGGGAGGGAGGTGCTCGGGGAGGGGATCAGGTGCCTGTAGGCATGTGCCTACACTGCCTTATGGTAAATCCGGCCCTGAATATACTACGTAGTAGGTGAAATCCCAGTTTACTCCAGGAATGTGTTTCAATCAGGGCTGGTGAAAGTTAAATTGAATCCGAGATGAACATAAACTGATGAGAGAAAGAATCCTCTTACTCCTAAAGATTATCCTCCTACTTCTAAAAATGACTTCCTATCCCATGGTTTTCTGTTATATTTAAACATTTACAAAGTAGGTTGAATGTTTTACTGTCTCTGCTCAGTGGCAGCCTATTAAGTGTCCAAGAACTAGAGAAAGGTCAACAGTTCATGTATTTTATCTCCCCCCGCCCTCATAAGTTGAATTCTGCCAGGACAACTTTTATGGCTGTCATTTGCTTAACAGTGATGTTTCCTATATTCCCGACAAGGTACAACAAAACAAACATACCTGGTTATTGATATGTTTTGTGCTGTACATACGCATGTTTATCTCATCGTGTCACATTTCACCTCCGGTACACTTTAAATTCCTTATATATGTTGTAAATTACACTCTGGTTTTACATTTTAAGCCTGGTACACACATTTAATTTTGATTGGTTAATGATTGGCCAATATTACCTACACAATTTATTTATAGTATTCAAAATCTGTTAGCCCTCATAATGCATGGAAGTGGTAGAATTGGTCAGTGATTGGCCAATCAAAATTGCATGTGTGTATGCATCCTAAAGCTTGGTACACACTTTCAATTATGATAGACCAGTCAATGACCAATTTTACCTTCTCAATGTAGTATGAGGGATTAAAGGTGGCCATACACTGGCCCGATTCCCGGCCGTTTCGACAGCAGATTCGATCCTGGGATCGAATCTGCTGCCAATCGTTCGCGGTAAACGCCGCCGACGATCCGATTTCCTCCCGAAATCGGATCGGTCCGTCGATCGCGCCGTGCGGGAAATTACCCTCGATCGCCCGCGGTTAAGTGCGCGTCGCTAGCGGCGGCCGATCCGATGAAAAATACATTACCTGATGCGGGCTCCCGGGCGTCTTCTCCGCATCTTCTCAGCGCTGCACCCGCTCCATCCCGGCGCTTCCTGGGTCACTGCAGTGACCCAGGAAGTTCAAATAGAGGGCGCTCTATTTGAACTTCCTGGTCACGGAGTGACACAGGAAGCGCCGGGATGGAGCGGGTGCAGCGCTGAGAAGATGCAGAGAAGACGCCCGGGAGCCAGCCTCAGGTAATGTATACGGGGGGGGGACAGGCGGCAGGAGCAGCTGAACAGATTGTGATCGGTTTCAGGCTGAAATCGATTCACAATCTGTTTGCAGTAAAGGCAGCCATACGATCCCTATCTGATCAGATTCGATCAGTTAGGGATCTGTCAGCTGGTCGATCTGATGGCACATCGACCAGTGTATGGCTGCCTTAACTGATGATCCAGTACAGTTTTTCTCTTAAAGTGTACTGGAGCCGAAGCTCGGGTACAAAATCAAATACTCACCTTAAAGAAGGATTATAACCCTGCATTTCTACTTTGCTCTAATAGATTATTTACAGCATATTATATACAACCAGCATTTTTTTTTACTAGAACTGCATTCAAAGGGTTAACACAGGCTTTAGAAGCTTCCCTGCCAGCAGAGCTGGCCGCATCTGAACTTGTAGATAATGTTATCTTGTTTTTAATTGTATCAAGTGAGGAATGTAAACAAAGCCTTCTCTCACACTGCAGGGTCCCCTGAACAAAGTTAGACAAGCATAAATGCTTTCTGATGGTTTCTGATTAAGTTAGAAGATGAATAAAGCAGTTATAAATAAAATGCAAAGTCAGCTCTCAGAGTAAAATAAGTGTACTTTAGGAACGTATCATTTCTAAATGAATAATAATACTTATGCACAAAAGCAAATATGCTAACCGTATGGCATATAAAAAGTAGGTAAATGTTTTAATTGAATATTATGTCAGGGTTTTAAGAGAGGGAAGCCTTAGGATTCTGTTGATGCTTCCCTCGCAACTCCATGGTCCCCTGTCACTGAGCGCGGCCCCCCTGGAAGATTACCGACTGCATTGTCGCTAATCACATAGGAGCCACGCAGCTCCTCTTCCTGGGTCAGACAGAGGGACAGGGCTCCCAAAGAGGGTCCCTCTTTCAGGACAGTTAAAGGTAAAGAGGCGCCCTGATATGTATAAAATGGATTAAAACCAGTTTAAATTAAAAAAAAAGGTGAGGTGGCTTACCTCAATAACGAAATTCTTGTATGAACAAAAAAATTTATTTAGCACAGACAACGCGTTTCGCTGGTCTCAGCCCGCTTCCTCAGGCCAATCACAGTGCCAATTAGAAGAAAAACCAATAGCAAAAGGGAGCCTCCCTCTTTCAGGACTTTGTACCTCTTTATATGTAAATATATATATATATATATATATATATATATATATATATATATATATATATATATATATATCTTTACTAAGAAATGTGTTTGATTGACTCTAAACTTTATTCCCATCCTTTAAATTGATATATTACTAATTTGAAAATGTTACAATGAAGGAAAATGAACCAGGATAGAAAGGATTAGTGTGGTTTGAATTACAAAACAACATATTTTTTCTTATGAAATCTTTATGGTATGCGTGACTAGGGGTGTGCTGGGGGCGTGATCAGGGGTGTGGCAGGGGCGTGGCTTAAGTGTCCCTCTTTCTCATCTCAAAAAGTTGGGAGGTATGTTACACTGAAAAATACATTGGGCCCAATCCAATTCATTTTTTCTCCATGTTTTCTCCTGGATGATAAGTTCCCATCTTAAGGCCAGGTTCACAGTGATCAGTTGTATTGCAGAAACATTCTGCCTGTCATCTCACTGGCCATGCAATTCTATGGGCCTGTTCACAGTACTGCATTGTAACAGATTGCGTTATTCTAACTCGCTCGGGGCCGGATTTACCATAAGGCACTGTAAGCACGTGGCTGGTGATGTAAAGGCGGCTCACTAGCACCTCCCTCCCTCCTTCCCTATGCAGAGTCCTGAGCAGATCATAAATGAGAGGTTACTCACCCTGCGCTCTGCATTCCACTGACCAGATCTCCCTTTAGTTGGGGATACCTCTGGCTACTTAATACTGAGGGTACCTCTGGCTTCCTAATGCTAAGGGGCACCTGGGGTACTCACCTATGATGGGCAAGGGATATAAGGGAGAGGTGACAGCTGGGACAGCCAGCACACTTGTAGGTTCATGGAGGGTGAAGTCTAGAGTGCCAGGATATCTGTACCTATCAGCTCCTGGGGTTTCAATCCGGGCCTGAACTCATTGTCAGAGCCGGCATTACCATACAGGCAAAGGGGGCAGTTGCCCCAGGGGCCCAGGAGGGAAATTTGGCTGCAACAAAGGGTCCATAATGCTGCTTTTTGGTCCTGGGGTGTCTGTTGGGGGGCCTCTGGGCTAATTTTGCCCTGGGGCCCCATTGTTTCTAGAACCGGCCCTGCCCGTTGCATGCAGGCAAGTCTATGTCTAGTCTCCATTGCAGTTCACACTCATTATTCTTATTATTATTATTATTGACATGGGCTATGTAACAGACCTCTGTGAGCCCAGCCTTAGTCTTTTAAGCCACCAGCAAGCAAGACCATACTAATTTGCCATTGCTTTTTCACCTACGTTTTGGTGCTTTTTCGATTGCAGAATGCTAAAAGTTATTTTAAAAGAAGATAAAAAAAAGTATCTCCTAGGAGAAAATTAATGAGAAATGGTGAATTGGGTCGGGCCCGTAGTATATTAATGAACGTGTGAAAAAAAGAGCTGTATTCGGTAAGGTAGTCATACAACCAGTGGTGGGCCAAAATTTTGCATCGAAATTTGCAATTATGCATCGTAATCGTAATGCGACATTTCAGAGAAAATCGTAATTCATTTTGTATGTAATAGTAGTATTTCAAAATTTTGCATAATTTTTCACGTGATTTTTGCAAAATTTCATATAATTTTGTGCTGACTTTAGAGGTTAGTAGCAAAGTCCCCGTACATGCTATTGCTACCAAAACTACTACATATGTTAAAGTGAATGTGTACAAGTGTAAAAATAAAAAAGTCAGATACTCTCCTAAGGAGAGGGAAGGCTCGGTCCTAATGAGCCTTCCCTCTCCTCTCCCGGTGCCCGGTCCAGCGCAGGATCCTGAGTAGCAGTATTCGACCAGTTCGGTCAAATACTGCCACTTCCGCATGCCTTCGGGAGCTTTCGGAAGCCTTCGGGAGCACTCGGGCTCCCGAAGACGGGCTGCTCCATACTACGCCTCCACGAGCGCCCTCTATGATGCACTCGCGCGTACGTAGTATGGAGCGGCCCGTCTTTGGAAGCCTGAGTGCTCCCGAAGACCTCCGAAGTCCCTGCGGCGGCGGACGCATACGGGGGAGCCAGCGCTGCACCGAGGGCACCGGGAGAGGAGAGGCTCATTAGGACCGAGCCTTCCCACTCCTTAGGTGAGTATCTCACTTTTTGATTTTTAAAGTGGTACACATTGGCTTTAAGCAGTATAGTGGGTATAAGTCTCAAAAATAATTATTCAACAAGACCTTGTAGTTTTTGAGAAACTCGATTATAAATATGCAAAAAAAATGGTTTTTGAAACTGTCATTTTTTAAAGTTTAAAAAACATTTTTACTTGCATTTTTAAAATCGAGTTTCTCAAAACTACAAGGTCTTTTTGCAAAATTCTTTTTTTGACTTCTACCCACTATTCTTCTTAAAGAGACACTGAAGCGAAAAAAAAAATGATGATATTATGATTTGTATGTGTAGTACAGCTAAGAAATAAAACATTAAGATCAGATACATCAGTGTAATTGTTTCCAGTACAGGAAGAGTTGAGAAACTCCAGTTGTTATCTCTATGCAAACAAGCCATTAAGCTCTCCGACTAAGTTAGTCGTGGAGAGGGCTGTTATCTCAACTGTTCCTGGACTATTTACTTTTCCTCTGCTAGAGGAGAGGTCATTAGTTCACAGACTGCTCTGAAAGACTCATTTTGAATGCTGAGTGTTGTGTAATCTGCACATATTATAGAATGATGCAATGTTAGAAAAAACACTATATACCTGAAAATAAAAATATGAGAATATTTTCTTTGCTGCTAATCTTCTAGTAATTATTCATAGTACACAACCAATTCATTATATCATATATTTTTTTTTCGCTTCAGTGTCTCTTTAACATATGTAGAAATTTTGGTGTCAATAGCATGTAGAGGGGCCTTGCTATTCACTGCTAAAGTTAGCAAGAAATGACGTGAAGTTTTGTGAAATTGTAAGCGAAATTACAAATGATTACACGAAATCAATTGAATTTGCCAATCGTAATTACGTATAAGCGTAATTTACACAAAATTTAGTGAAATCGTAATTTGTTGATTACGTTCATCACTGCATACAAGCTGCTCATTTGTTTGGACAAGCTGTCATAAAGAAAGCTGTATGGGGAGATATCCTTTGTTTACTGGACACAATAGCCGCTGATTCTTACCTCTGCCGTGCTTCTCTTCTGCAAAGAGATAAAAAAGAGAATGTCATTAATCATTATCAGCTCACACGTTCTATGCAGTTTATCTTTTCTATTCCTGGCAAATGAAGCTAAGATGAGAATTTAGGAAGCGTAACGTCATTGTCTGGTCAGAGGTTTCGGCAGTGACACAAATGTTATGTTTTTTGCAAAATTTGTGGCTTCCGTTTTTGTAGTATTAATTCACGTTGTTATTAGATTATCGCGCAGAGTGATCAGATGCAGATTAAATGCTTAAAAAGAGTTTTATTAGCATGAAAAATAAACTTTATTACACATTTTTACTTTATTTTGGCCCTTCTTGGCTAGCGTCATTTAAAGGGAACCAGAGACGAAGCACCCTCCTGTATTATACCATATAGATCAGTGGGAACATTAGAGAAAACACCTACCCTGCTTTCTGTTTCATTCTGCACTGCCCAGCTTGTTTCTTATCAGACCTGATAAAATCCCCGACTGAGCATTCAGTCTGGCTTTGCTATAATGACTCAGCTATAATGATTCCTGAGCAGAGCCGGCAGGGGGCAGGCTTGGACTGGAAAAGACACCAGAGAACACAGACTGAGCTATAAATATTCCTGAGCAAAGCCAGACTGAATGCTTAGTCTGGGTTTTTATCAGGGGTGATAACAAGCAGGCTGAGCAGTGAAGGATGAAACAGAAAGCATGGTAAGTGTTTTCTCTAATGTTCCCACTGATATATATGGTAATATACATGAGGGTGCTTCGTCTCTGGTTCCCTTTAAGTATAGTCTTTACATCATCTCAAGTGAAGGTGTGATGATCAGTACAGCTGAACTCTATCATTCTCTCTGAATTATAAGTAAAGATGCGCTGGAAATTTTTTTGGGCAGCAACAGTTACCCTCAGAAATACCTGCGTCCATTATCAGTTTGCAACAAAATGGCGGCACATGCAAGAATGTTGCTTCTAAGTATATTGGACCTGAACAAACCTTCTGGATCATTAACAACTTCAAGGTAAGAGGATTTGTTTCAACTAAGAAGGCTTCAAGACTATCCAGCATGGGCCAGGACCATCTCCTCAGGCTTCAACACTGTCCTCTTCAGAAGTCATCAACAGAATTAACGCAAAAAAGTGGGATCAGCGCATCACCAGGCCGCCTCTGAATGGCCTCAGCTCAGAGATGCGCTGAGCCCCCCCAGAAACTGCAAACGCACCTTGAACCCAAACAGAGGCTCTGCATATACACCAAAGAAACACTAACAAGTGGGAGCAGCTGACCAGAATTAAATCAATCAAACATAGCAAAGAAATGAACAGCGCTACTTAAAAACAGATGAGTGCTTACCTGCAAAAAAGTGCACACCCCACTCATGGGATTCAAATACACAATGAGCATACACGACCTGTCTACCACTTGGAGGATGTTAGTTTCACTAACAATTTGCAATTTGTTAGGTACTTGTCCCTCCCACTGTCGAAGAAGTCTTTCCTCCATGGGAGGGGACCTAACACTAACTAAATTCTACCTATGCATATGCATAGCCTGGGCGCGCTACCAGTAAAATTGAGAATTGCGCAAAAAAGTGGGATCAGCGCATCACCAGGCCGCCTCTGAATGGCCTCAGCTCAGAGATGCGCTGAGCCCCCCCAGAAACTGCAAACGCACCTTTTTTGCGCAATTCTCAATTTTACTGGTAGCGCGCCCAGGCTATGCATATGCATAGGTAGAATTTAGTTAGTGTTAGTAGCGCTGTTCATTTCTTTGCTATGTTTGATTGATTTATTTCTGGTCAGCTGCTCCCACTTAATAGTTTTCCTTTGGTGTATATGCAGAGCCTCTGTTTGGGTTCAAGGTGCGTTTGCAGTTTCTGGGGGGGCTCAGCGCATCTCTGAGCTGAGGCCATTCAGAGGCGGCCTGGTGATGCGCTGATCCCACTTTTTTGCGCAATTCTCAATTTTACTGGTAGCGCGCCCAGGCTATGCATATGCATAGGTAGAATTTAGTTAGTGTTAGGTCCCCTCCCATGGAGGAAAGACTTCTTCGACAGTGGGAGGGACAAGTACCTAACAAATTGCAAATTGTTAGTGAAACTAACATCCTCCAAGTGGTAGACAGGTCGTGTATGCTCATTGTGTATTTGAATCCCATGAGTGGGGTGTGCACTTTTTTGCAGGTAAGCACTCATCTGTTTTTAAGTAGCGCTGTTCATTTCTTTGCTATGTTTGATTGATTTATTTCTGGTCAGCTGCTCCCACTTAATAGTTTTCCTTTGGTGTATATGCAGAGCCTCTGTTTGGGTTCAAGGTGCGTTTGCAGTTTCTGGGGGGGCTCAGCGCATCTCTGAGCTGAGGCCATTCAGAGGCGGCCTGGTGATGCGCTGATCCCACTTTTTTGCGCAATTCTCAATTTTACTGGTAGCGCGCCCAGGCTATGCATATGCATAGGTAGAATTTAGTTAGTGTTAGGTCCCCTCCCATGGAGGAAAGACTTCTTCGACAGTGGGAGGGACAAGTACCTAACAAATTGCAAATTGTTAGTGAAACTAACATCCTCCAAGTGGTAGACAGGTCGTGTATGCTCATTGTGTATTTGAATCCCATGAGTGGGGTGTGCACTTTTTTGCAGGTAAGCACTCATCTGTTTTTAAGTAGCGCTGTTCATTTCTTTGCTATGATCAACAGAATTAAGTTGTCCCTACCAGTGCCAAGCTTGCTCAATATTGGCATCAGGCGGGTGTGAGTGCATCTGCACACACAGTGAGGTGAAGACTTTTGGAATTTGTCTCGAAAATGACAGTGAAGAACAATTAGTACGACTGGACAGCAGAAGACTGGTGCAAAGTTATTCTCTTTGTGACATGACACATGCACCCACGTTACGCCGGCAACTACATGGGGCACTTGTACGTTGATGACACTGACAGGTAAAGTGCGAGGAAATCCCCAGTCACTAGGGACAGAACATAGAGCAGCAGAGAGTACACCAGCAGGAGATGAGACTTACCTGGAGGTCTCTCAGTCCTTCAATTAAGAAGTCTCCAGTAACCGGGGACAGAACATAGAGCAGCAGGGTGTACACCAGAAGGAGATGAGACTTACCTGGAGGTTTCTCAGTCCTTCAATGAGGAAGTCTCCAGTAACCGGGGACAGAACATAGAGCAGCAGGAAGTACATCAGCAGGAGATGAGACTTACCTGAAGGTTTCTCAGTCCTTCAATCAGCAAGTCTCCAGTAACCGGGGACAGAACATAGAGCAGCAGGGAGTACACCAGCAGGAGGTGAGACTTACCTGGAGGTTTCTCAGTCCTTCAATGAGGAAGTCTCCAGTAACCGGGGACAGAACATAGAGGAGCAGAGAGCACACCGGCAGGAGATGAAACTTACCTGGAGGTTTCTCAGTCCTTCAATGAGGAAGTTTCCAGTAACCGGGGACAGAACATAGAGGAGCAGAGTGTACATCGGCAGGAGTTGAGACTTACCTGGAGGTCTCTCAGTTCTTCAATGAGGACGTCTCCAGTAACCAGGGACAGAACATAGAGTAGCAGAGAGCACACCGGCAGGAGATGAGACTTACCTGGAGGTTTCTCAGTCCTTCAATGAGGAGGTCTCCAGTAACCGGGGAAAGAACGTAGAGGAGTAGAGTGTACATCTGCAGGAGATGAGACTTACCTGGAGGTTTCTCAGTCCTTCAATGAGGAAGTCTCCAGTAACCGGGGAGAGAACATAGAGGAGCAGAGTGTACATCGGCAGGAGATGAGACTTACCTGTAGGTTTCTCAGTCCTTCAATGAGGAAGTCTCCAGTAACCGGAGACAGAACATAGAGGAGCAGAGTGTACATCGGTAGGAGATGAGACTTACTTGGAGGTTTCTCAGTCCTTCAATGAGGAGGTCTCCAGTAACCGGGGAAAGAACGTAGAGGAGTAGAGTGTACGCCAGCAGGAGATGACCCATGTTGGAACTGTGGCTCTTCTGTGAGATGAGATGTAATTTCTGCACATTGTCACTGGAAGACAAGTTAATAAGTAACAGATGGCGATCAGCTACTGCCAATTTATCCAGGATTCCAAAGTATACCTGCATAAAAACCTAAAAAAAACCCACATAAATATAAATTTATTTTTGTTTTTGTGGTTTGAGAAGCGTTAAATTATCTCCTAGGAGAAAAGTTAGGAGAAAAAGTGAATTGAACACCAGTGGACTGTTGCTTTCTTTGCACAGTATGCTTGCTATGCTTTTCGGTGCTCCATTTTAATGTGTAGCTTTAAAAGAGCTTAGAATGAAACATGGTGCCAGCCATTATGTTACGGCTTGCGATGTCAGGCAGACCATGTTGCCCAGTCACATGTAGTTGGCGTTGGCTCTCCCAAGGTGTTGAGTCTATGTAGCCATGGGTCTTCACCAGAGCGCCCTCCGAGGGATGATGGGCCACCACCCCTAGTGGGCGACGGACAACTTTGTTGCCTCGTAAGTGTAATTACAAGGTCACAACCCCTGAGATTGCCCCACTGGTGACTGAAGAGAACAGGAGGAACTGCATTCAGACAGATGGCGAAGGAGTAATTAATATAATATCAAAAACTAAGGTCAAGGAACACAGGCATAATAATCAGGGTCACAGGCTAAGTTCGAGGCAGGCGGCATACAGGTGTAATCAGGGTCACAGGCTAAGGTCGAGGCAGGCGGCACACAGGTGTAATCAGGGTCACAGGCTAAGGTCGAGTCAGGCGGCACACAGGTGTAATTGGGATCACAGGCTAAGGTCGAGTCAGGCGGCATACAGGTGTAATTGGGATCACAGGCTAAGGTCGAGTCAGGCGGCACACAGGTGTAATCAGGGTCACAGGCTAAGGTCGAGTCAGGCGGCACACAGGCGTAATCAGGGTCACAGGCTAAGGTCGAGGCAGGCAGCAGACCTGAAGGAATACAGGAGGCTGGAAGAAGTCCCAGGTTAGTTAATCTGGGCATCTTTGTTTCACCCTTTAATTATTGACGGTTATGGTAGATCTTCTAGGGTGCATACACACATTTAATTTTTATAGGTCCTTCTTTGGCCAATTTTTCCACTTTGATGTGTATGAGGGCCAACAGATTATGAATAGTATGAGCAGATGGTGTAGCTAAGCTCTTGAACTACATGGAAGTGGTAAAATTGGCCAATCAAAGTTGGATTCCTGTACACACCCTAACATCTGACAAGTTAATTGGATGGCCCGGTGCTGGGATCAGCTGGATGCTGATTTGCAGAAGGTAAACTGTGGGACTCACTAATGGTGAGTCTATGCATTGTTCTTCCACCTATCGAGTCTCTCTTCCTCCTTCCATCCTCCTTGGTCCTTCTCTCCACATTACGCAAGGCAATAACACTGGTTAACTCTTTGACTCTCTTCTAAGACCTTCAAGGTCATTGGTCCTTCAGCCTTGTTTGATAGCCACTCCTACTGACACAAATTCTAGTTGGTTTTATGGGTCAACAGTTTATTATTTCCCCTCCAATCAATCTTCCCCTGTATAATATAACATTTCAATATTTTAAGTCTTTATTATGTTTATAAGGGATGGTCAATGAGCAGTGATAAGCGAAAATGACAATATTGTTTTCTTATTCATTTTTGCAAAAATAATGTTAAAGTCGACAATCGAATGAAAATGCCATCGAAAATAAGTTTTATTTTTTGCGTTTTCCACGAACCTTCACAGTAAAATGTTGATTTTTTTTCACATTTATGCGGTACATTTTATTGTTTTTCTGCATTTTTACTCTTTTCGCTGTAAAACCGCAAAAATACAAGCTATTTTTGAGAACATTTTTATTGAAATCGAAAATGGCTTTTTTGATGCAAAAATATGCAAGCAACACTGTCAATGATATGCTGATAATTCAGAGTTGATGAAAATGTATGCAACGTGCAATCCATTCCAGAGGCTGCCGCTTCTAAACGGCCTGTTTCCAAGCTGAATACATTTGCATACAATTAGCATACATTTTACATCAACTGAAAATGAATTGCATCTCATTGACTCTCCCTAATTGTTATCTAAAAAAAAAAAAATCTGATACAGAATAGTCAACAGAATCTCTTCTTATATTTCGTAAAAATGCTTTTATATCTTTAGTCCCCCTGATGTGCTGGGGCTCACAGCAGCATTGCACCAAATAGGCCCGGAATTACCTCACAGAAGCCTATAGGCACAGATGTCCTATAACCTTAGACTTCCCCCTCCATGAACCTAGGAACCCCCGGCTGACCGCACCGCATGTGAGCTGTGCCGTCCCAGCTGTCACTTCACCCTTACTTCCCTTGGTTGCCATAGCTACAGGTGCCCCTTAGTTTTAGGTAGCCAGAGGTACCCTCAGTATTATGTAGCTAGTGGTGCCCCCGACTGAAGGGCGATCTCGTCAGTGGAATGCAGAGAGCTGGGTGAGTAACCTCTCATTTACACTCTACTCGGGACTCTGCATAGGGATAGAAGGAGGGAGGAGCTCTGGGAGGGGAGTGAGCTGCCTTTCCATTATCAGGCGCCTGTAGGCACGTGCCTACAGTGCCTTATGGATGGTAAAACTAGCCCTGGCGCTGAATAAACCACAAATATACGCCTGCAGGTAAAAGTGTCCGGCAGGCATGGTATCCATGTCATTAACAGCTTTTACATATAGCAGAGCTCCTAACTGTCCCTCTTTCTTCCTCGTGTGTCCCTTTTTCAGGAGTGAAATATAGATCTATGTAAATATATGTATTTTTCTACTGAAAAATGTCTTTTATTGGCTCTGAACTTGATTCTCTGCATTTTAACTGATTTATTTCAATAATTTTTATTGTTTTTTTTTTTCTTCAAAATAATCAACAACCATTTCAGCATTGCATAGATATACCGTAACATACTACAGTACAGTATATCATGCTTAAAGGGAACCTACACTGAGAGGGATATGGAGGTTTCCTTTTAAACAATACCAGTTGCCTGGCAGTGCTGCTGATCTCTTTGGTTGTAGTAGTGACTGAATCACACACCTGAAACAAGCATGCTGCTAATCCAGTTTGACTTCAGTCAGAGCACCTGATCTGCATGCTTGTTCAGGGGCTGTGGCTCTTTTCCGGCATTTCCTGGAAGGGGCAGAGCTTTCAGCTTCAGCTCTGCCCCTCCTGACGTCAATCGCCACACGGATCGCTGCCTCTCCCCGCCCCTCTCTGAGAAGGAAGAGTGAGAAGGGCGGGCAGAGGCGGCGATGCGCCGCGATTGTGAAATTCCTTATGCGACCCAGCCTCATCCTGACTTTGCCTCATGCGGCCCCCCAGGTAAATTGAGTTTGAGACCCCTGCTTTAAAGGATTAATCACAATGATAGAACAATAATTGGACCTGGTAGTGGGCTACTACTCAGAGCTGAATAGAGTGTAGTATTGTAAATGACAAATTTTTATATAATATTCACAAATGTTATATCCAACAAGACTCAATAATAATAAAAAAGTAGTAAAAAACATACAGTTATACATGAATGAGGGAGGAAGTAGAATCTGGTGATGGAGCAGATCCTTCTGGAGACCCGGGGGGCACCCTACTAAGCACCAGAAGTCACTTACATCAGTACCTACACGTTTGTTAACTGTAGAAAATTTTAAACAACTCCTAAAAATTCTAAAACATCTAAATGCTTAATATTGTAAAATAGGTAGTCTAATTTTAAACTGTTAATAGGAAGAAAAAGTAATTATGATAAAAGGGACCAGTGTGGTTTAAATGGTAAAATTGCATCTTTTGAATATGAATGCTTTATGGTATGCCAGTTGTGTGCGGTCCGCTGTAAGGCTCAACACACACCATATAATCTTAGTTGTTCAATCTTACCACTTTCATGTAGTATAAGAGCTTATCCAATCAATCATTCAAGGTATTTTCAATCTGTTGGCCCTTATACTACACAGATTTGGTAAATCTGTACAACCAAGATTGTATGATGTGTGTTGAGCCTAAAGGTGGCCACACACCATACAATTTTTTAAATATCTGTTCAATTTAAGAATTGCAATCAATTTTTCTGACTGATTGTAACATTTCAAAAATATGACCAATGTACCACACACCTATGTTCAATTTTTTCCTCAATTATGATGAAAATGATTGGAAACTCAGAGAAAATTGCTAGGGTGTGTATATTAATAATTGAACAATCCAACACACACCATACAATCTTTAGTAGAAATTGAAGAGAAATATCTGGCATTCCGGATCGATTTAAAGGGACTCCGAGCTCAGAAAAAAAAGGAAAGTTGTACTCACCAGGGGCTTTCTCCAGCCCAGTGCTGGTCGGGAGGTCCCACGCCGGCGTCCTGGCTCCTCTTCTTCACCCCGCTCCGGAATGGCTGACAGGCCGCAGCCCGGGCGACACTCTCCCGAGTGTCGGGCTGCTCCTTCCGCATATGACGCGGATTACGTCACACGCCGGCCGCCTCGCGTCATCACGGCGGCCGGCGTGAAAGTACTGCGCATGCGCGCTTTGTTCGCGCATGCGCAGTACTTTCACGCCGGCCGCCGTGATGACGCGAGGCGGTCGGCGTGTGACGTAATCCGCGTCATACGCGGAAGCTGCAGCCCGACACTGTACGGAGTGTCGCCCGGGCTGCGGCCTGTCAGCCATTCCGGAGCGGGGAGAAGGAGAGGAGCCAGGACGCTGGTGTGGGACCTCCCGACCAGCACTGGGCTGGAGAAAGCCCCTGGTGAGTACAACTTTCCTTTTTTTTCTGAGCTCGGAGTCCCTTTAAATCGAAAAAAACGGGAAATCCGATCAGATTTTTCAGTCGAATGAAAAAAAAGCTTTCGATTTTTTCGAGAGACACGATCATTTTTATCGAATTACTGTAAAATCGGATCATTTTATTGTATCGTGTGTGGCCACCTTAAGTCATGGAGAGAATCGGAAGACATAACAACAAAAGTTGTTTAGGTGGGGGGGCGTGGCCGCTGCGCCGGTGGATGGAGGTCTAGGTGCAGAGCTCCTGGCCTGACAGTTCTGAAGCGGCACATAGCAACTATCTGCCCGAGCTGAGAGCTCACTACCTCCCACTAGAGATGCGAAGTTCGGATCTTTTCAATGATCCGGATGATTCGAATCGGATCATTGAAAAGATCCGGATCTTTGATCCGAATATCGGATCATTTTACAAGGGAAGCATTCGGGGGTGAAATGACTAGCAGGACAGGAGAAGGGGAGGGGGGAGGACACACAGAGAAGGGGAGAAGATGGACAGAGGGCAGGGAGTGGACAGAGGAGGGAGGAGGGACGAGCAGGGAGCAGAAATGTTTGTTTGCACACAATACCCACATGCTGCAATCATACAATAGCTTTACATGTATTTCATGTTCATCTGTATACTCCCAACTCCCATTCCCCAAAGCATTCCCAGAAGTGAAGTGCAGCTGTTTAGAGCAGTGCAGGAACATCATATTGCACAGCAATCACAGTGTCTGCCTTGTCCTAGCCCAGCACGCTGCCTGTAACGTTACTGAGCTGTGCCAAAAGTTTCCAATGTGATCACTTTGCACAACTACGGAACAGCCAGCCTATAATGAGCAGCACGTTATAGCCAGTATGTGTGCTCTACACATATCTGGCAGTGGCACCCATGTCCCCTCTACCTGTCCCTGCAAGGCTGGCTCCCCTCCAACAGAGCATCCATCTCTGCTCTGCTTCCAGGACCCCGCTGCCCGCTGAGAGGGGGCATGTCGCTCATGGCTCCACCCCCTTTGCGATCCGAATCACTCATTTTGATGATTCGGATGATTCGACTCACAAAATAGATTCGGATCAAAGATCTGAATCGTTTATGATCCGGACAACACTAACTCCCACATAGATGGAGGACATGGAGGTGACCGCAGCAGACGCTCCTAATAAGAAAAATAACACTAACAAGCCGCGGAAATTGCCTGAAATCTTTGTAAACATACAGCAGAGGAGAGGAAACATTTAGTAAAGATGGTGCAGCAAGCCTGAGAGCACACCAGAGCAGAAACAGACTTACAGGGACCGATCTCCACACTCTAAAAAGGGTCATCTGCAGCAGAACTGTGACACAGGTTCAGCAGAGATCCAGTCAGCATATTTCTCCTCAGGATCAGATTCCTCATCCACACAGAGCCCTGTCAAATCCAAACCAAGGCTTGAAAACAAGGAAGAAGAAGTAGGCCAACAGCAGTTACCTCACACAGTAACCCCTGCAGTGCCTCTATAGAGGAATTCCCTGCATCGGATATGCCTGATACTCAGAATTTCATTAAACAATCTCTGTTAAGAGCTCTCTCACACTAATGATCTGCAGCAAATAACTAGTAATCTGCAAATAGCTCTTTCTTCCCTGGGAGATAGAGTTGCTGCTAATGAAGAGAAAATATCAGATCTGGTATCTGAACATAATAAAGTTATTGATGCCAGTGATAACAACGCAGCAGATGTTCAGTGACTTAAAAGAAAGGCTGCTGACATAGAAGATCGCAGGAATAATTTAAAGTTTAGAGGGATTACAGAAGATGTTCTTCCAAATGAAATGAAACCCTTTCTGACTAAACTCTTATGGGCCCGTTCAGACTGCAAAACGCGGACGGCCACGCATGCAGAACGCAACGCGTACGAACGCACGCCATCCGCGTTCGTATGCGTTGCGTGGCTGATCCCATCACTGAAAAGTGAATGGGACAGCCGCGCGTTTTTGTAAAATCTGCGTGCAGCATGCGTTCCCGGACCGCACAGGTCCGGAACGCATGAAGTGTGAACATCAGACAGTGCACTCTATGCAATGTCTGATTCCCTGCGTGTCGGGCCACCCGCACGCGTTTCCAAAACGCGGCTGGAAACGCGTGTAGTGTGAACGGGCCCTAAGGCTGCAATTCCACTTGTGCGGTGGGAATCGTCACGGTAAAAATTTGCATGCGGATGCGAATTTCTCATGCGGTACTATGCGAATTTTCATGCGAATTCGCATGGGTGACGATGTATGCGAATTTAACCATGGCAGTGCCGGTGTGATTTTCCATTGTTTCTATGCGAATTCGCATGAAAATTCGCATACCCCACCCGCATGGGAATTTCCTATTAAATACATTGTATGCGATTCGCATAGCGGCATGCGGCATGCGAATTCTGATGGCTCTGCCATGCGAATTTTTTCTGCACAGAAAAACGCAAAGGAAACCTGACAAGTGGAAACAGTCCCATTCACTTGTATTGCTATGCGAATTTGCATGCGGAAAAACGCATGCGAATTCGCGATAGTGGAAATGGGCCCTAAAAGCTGCTCTGCCAATCTTTCAGCCATGGAAATCATAACAGAAAGAGCACATAGGCTCCCCAGACCTCAGCCCATTATCTGACAGCATACCCAGAGATGTCATTGCTAATTTCCAGCACTTTTATGTAAAAGAGGAGTTATTGCGTCTGGTGAAAGAAAAAGGCAGCCTTCCGTCACCATTTAATAATATACAGCTGTTTGTGGATTTGTCACAAGCTACTCTTTCTCACAGAAGATCCCTTCAACCCATTACCAAGATCCTAAGAGAAAAGAAAATCCTTTACAAATGGGCATTCCCCTCAAAGTTAATCAGAGAGATGGGAAGCACACATTCATTAAAGAGGAGCTGTTAGGTATAGGGTCTCAGAGAAAAAAACACATATATCAGTAGCTAAATCATAGCTCCCAACTGTCCCTCTTTTGGAGGGACAGTCCCTCTTTGGCAGCCCTGTCCCTCTGTCCCTTTTTCCTTCTCATTTGTCCCTCTTTCAGGAGTTTGTCCCTCTTTGTATGTAAATATATGTATTTCTGTACTAACAAATGTGGTTGATTGACTCTAAACTTAATTCCCATCCTTTAAATTGATATATTACTAATTTTAAAATGTTAATATGAAGGAAATGAAGCAGGATAGAAAGGACCAGTGTGGTTTGATTTATAAAACAACATATTTTTCTCATGAAATCTTTATGGTATGCGTGACTAGGGTTGTGGCGGGGGTGTGGTCAGGGGCATGGCTTAAGTGTCCCTCTTTCTCATCTCAAAAAGTTGGGAGGTATGGCTAAATATTGGCTGTACTTACATTACATATGCATTTCACTGTCCACGTTTGGATTTCACAGAATTTTTATATAGTATTTGCAGAGAATGATGCTCCTGACAGCTCATGGCAGGTTCCATGTTTGTCTGTCTCCTATGAAGCCAATTGTGTCGTCATGTCCTGCCTGCTTCCTGATGATTCCACTCACAAAAAAGATCCTAATGGACAACACTACTGTGCAGTGAATATTAATTAGCCATGTGGCTAGGAACAATAGCGGACTCATGCAGTATACTCTGCCCTGTGATTTTTCAGTGCTGTGAGCTGGGCTGCATTACAAGCTGCTGTAATATGAGCCTGTAACTTCTCACTAGCAGCCGAGGGGAGGACCCAAGCAGGGACGGATCTAGGGGGGGGCAAGCAGGTCTCTTGCCCCAGGCGCAGTTTGTTGAAGTCTTAAAAAGGCGGCAAAATTTGGATGGGGAATGGCACTTTAGGCGCCAAAACCTGACCTTGCCCCAGGCGCAACTTGGGGCAACTTGTTCTAGATCCGTCCCTGGACCCAAGGTGGGGAGAAGCAGCCCCAGAATGCTTTGCAGTATGGTATGCGGCCTCTCGTCCTTTTAAGAGCTTGGGAATAACACACATCAAAAGTAAGAGAGATTTTTACCTTCAGTATTGCCTTTTTGGCTTCCTTTTAAACTGTTTAACACAGGAGAATAGAGGTTTAAATTAGCTTTTGCAGCCTGACAGTTACTCTTTAACAACCTGGAAAAAGGCCTCAAAATTTTCAAGATCTGGAATATCCCTCCGCCTCCTCCACCAACCACAGCTTCTAAAATCAGCTCGAGCTGGATTAAACGTTGATCCTCAATGTCAGGCCAATATTTAATCCTGTATTATTACTTTTCGTTCTGATGTTCCCATGTAGCGATTTGTTTGTAGGTGAAGACTCTGAAGAGGTTTATATCTGTCTTCACCTGTTGCGCCTTTCACTTAACGTAGTTACGTTCACACAGTATCTCATGTTTTGTTAGATTTTTGTTTAGTTCATTCTTTGTACACATTTTAGGCATTCCTTCTATTTACAAGCCTGGTCAGTCACTAATCTATCTTGCGATTACATGGCTACAACATAACATTCCTCTGAATGTTTATAAGAGCCCTCATATCTTTCTGTTATGGTTTTGAAATTTCTCTCCTTAAATTCACATGGATTGAATTCCGCCTTTAAAAGACACTTGGCCTGGAAAGAAGCCATAACTACTCATACAGATATCCCTTTTTTGCAGGAAACTCACTTTGCCCAAGGGAAAGCCCCTAGATTCTCCCATCCACAATATGATCTAAATATTACCAATAATTTCACACACAAAAAAAGAGGAGTCCTAAGGTCCCAAGGTCTCCTGCTGAATAGGTGCTGGTTTACTGAACAGGCAGAGCTGAGATTCGAACCCTGGTCTCCCGTGTCAGAGGCAGAGCCCTTAACCATTACACTATCCAGTCACTAAAGCATTCATGAGGGGTATATGCATACAACATGGTGCAAAATGTAAAAACGTTTGTACTGCAAAAATCTCATCTCTTCTTCAAAAAATTAGTCAACTAGAATCAGACCATAAGTTAAACCCCTCAGCCACAATTCTTTCAGAGCTTTTCTCTAAGAGACAAGAACTACGATCTGCTGTATTATATAACTATGAGTTGTTACTTCAGAAAAGAAAACTGTTGTATTATTCTCAAAGCAACAAGGCAAGCTCCCTATTAGCCAAACAACTCAAAAGGAAACAAACTAATTCTAAAATCTCCCACCTTTCTCATCCTTCCTCAGGGAAGATTCTTATGAATCCAAAAGATATAGCCGACGCTTTTAGTGAATTTTATGGCAAATTGTATAACTTAAAGAGACACTGAAGCGAAAAAAAAAATTATGATATTATGATTTGTATGTGTAGTACAGCTAAGAAATAAAACATTAAGATCCGATACATCAGTCTAATTGTTTCCAGTACAGGAAGAGTTAAGAAACTCCAGTTGTTATCTCTATGCAAAAAAGCTATTAACTCTCTGACCAAGTTTAGTGGTGGAGAGGGCTGTTATCTGACTTTTATTATCTCAAGTGTTATTGTACTGTTTACTTTTCCTCTGGCAGAGGAGAGGTCATTACTTCACAGACTGCTCTGAAAGACTCATTTTGAATGCTGAGTGTTGTGTAATCTGCACATATTATAGAATAATGCAATGTTAGAAAATACACTATATACCTGAAAATAAAAGTATGAGAATATTTTATTTGCTGCTAATCTTCTAGTAATTATTCATAGTACACAACCAATTCACTATATCATATTTTTTTTTTTCGCTTCAGTGTCTCTTTAAAAGAAGATCCCAACACACCTCAACCATCTGAATTATCAATAAACCAATTCCTAAGTTCAATTTCTCTTCCGTCACTCTCTCCCTCACAATTAGATCTGCTAAATGCTCCCATAACCATACAAGGGATTTTGCAAAATATTAAGTCCCTGAAACCAAACAAAGCCCCAGGTCCAGATGGTTTCACCAATGAATATTTTAGACAATTCCAGTTTTTACTAGCCCCTCATCTAGTAGAACTTTTTAACTATTACATATGTACTAGTAAAATGCCAGCAGAAGCTCAGTTAGCAAACATTACTGTTATTCTTAAACCAGGCACAGATGGTAGCTGCCCAGCCAACTACGGGTCTATTTCTCTCCTAAATGGGGACACTAAATTATTGGCCAAAACAATAGCAAACAGACTTATTAACATCCTACCTTTACTCCTCAATCAAGATCAGGTTGGCTTTACCAGAGTTAGGCAATCCTCTGAGGCTACAAGAAGAATTATTAATCTTATTAGATATGCCGAGTTGAATCGAAGGCCTTCTCTGCTCCTTGCATTGGATGCAGAGAAAGCCTTTGACAGAATTCATTGGGGTTTTATGGAAGCTTCACTAAAAAAAATTGGTTTCAGAGGTAACATCCTCAATGCAATTTTAGCCTTGTATTCAAATCCAGCGGCATCTGTTGTGGTCTCTGTGTAATGAATAGCAGGGATGCCGCCGCATGGGCAAGTGATATGGCGGCTATCTCCACGTTCCAGCCGGCGGCTTCTGCCACGCAGCAACATGCTGCTGGTTCGCCTGGTCCTTCTAGTGCACACAGATTAAGAGCTACGCGCGCACGCCAGGCGACAGGACCTTTATGCTAGTAGAAGGGGAGTCAGCTGATCAAGCCAATCAGCTGACTCCAGCTATGCTCCAGAGTGGCTGAGTGACTGGGGCGGCGCTGTGGAGCACTTTGGGTAATTTATAGGACTTGCCTGTCAGTTGCAAGTTGTCTGCTGTTGCGAATGCTTACGTGTGAGCGCTCAGACCCTAGTCAGATCACACAGTGTGTTAGAACCAGCCGGAGCTCGGAATTCACACTTAGTCAGATTCCGTTGATAGCTTTAAAGTACTATTGTATTGTGAGACTTGTGTACCACTCTGTAGACTAGTTCCCAGGTGTTGAAACCAAGGACTTCACACCTAAGACTAGGATATTGCTACATTGCTACTGTTTATGTGTTAGACTAGTTCCCAGGTGTTGAAACCAAGGACTTCACACCTAAGACTAGGATTGTTATTATATGTTACCTGTTATGATCTTTGGCTTTCCTGACTACTCTCCTGTCCTCTGATTCGGTACTTCTGCCCATCTGATTACCTGTTGCCAACATTGCCTGTACCTGGATACCGAATCAGTCTTCCGTCTCTGTACTTTATCTGTCCGTATGTTGCTGACCTTGCTTGTCTGACCTTTCTGGCTGTCACCTAACCCTTAGGTGGTCAGCCTTACTGTACTGTCTGTGACACTTGCTCCTCAGGTGTTCATTAGCTGCAAGCACAGTCTTATGGTCACCTGCTCCTCAGGAGATCATCTTGCAGCACAGTCACTGGTCCCTGCTCCTCAGGGAATCCTTGACTGCAGTACAGTCTGATTCCCTGCTCCTCAGGGAATCCTTGGCTGCAGTACAATCATAATCTTTCATTCCACCAGTTATCACTCTTGCAGCCCAGTCAGTGTTCCCTGCTCTTCAGGTGTCCACTGGCTGCAGTACTATCTGAATTCCCTGCTCCTCAGGGAACTCTTGGATGCAGTACAGTCTGTATTTCCTCCTCCTCAGAAGATCATCTTGCGGCACAGTCAGTGGTCCCTGCCCCTCAGGGGTCCACTGGCTGCAGTACAGTCTGGTTCCCTGCTCCTCAGGGAATCCTTGGCTGCAGTAGTGTCTGTATCTCCCGCTTCTCGGGAGATAACTTCTCCAATTACTGTTGCACCAAACACATTACCACATTGGGTGTCCCGTGTCTAGCTATACTAGTATTATTGGTGATTCTGCAGATCACCAATAATCAGAAAAAAATCTGATACACTCTGGTTTTAACTCTAAACAATTCAAAATTACTAACGGCACGAGGCAGGGCTGCCCCCTCTCCCCACTGATTTTTGTTTTACTCATGGAGACTGTGGCAGAAAAAAATGAGAAGTGACCCCCAAGTTAAAGGGATTAACGTTCTGGGAGAGCAGTATAAGATCAGTCTTTTTGCGGATGACGTTCTAGTTACCTTGGAAGATCCTATTTCTTCATTAGCTCATGTTCAGTCCTCATTAAACATTTTCTCTGAAGTGTCTTTTTACAAAATAAATGAATCCAGGTCGCTCCTTTTAGGCATTATTATTAGTGATGGGCCGAACCATTCGCCTGGCTAACTGCTCTGGGCCTCTTACTACTTCCGGGTCGCAATGACCCGGAGTAGTACGCCTGCGCTGCCCGGCGGAGCGCATCCTAGATCGCGCTCCTGTTGCCGGGCACTCTCTGCGCATGAGCGTGACGTCACTCATGACATCACGCACATGCGCAGAGAGTGCCCGGCAACAGGAGCGCAATCTAGGACGCGCTCCGCCGGGCAGCGCAGGCGTACTACTCCGGGTCATTGCGACCCGGAAGTAGTAAGAGGCCCATGGAATAAGAGATGTTCGCTGGCGAACGGTTCGGGAACCGTTCGCCACATCTGTAATTAATATTAAGGATCCCACAAAACGTCACATAAACTCTAATTTTCCTTACTCCTGGGCTAAAAATTCACTACCATATCTAGGTATTCAAATTCCCCAAAGGTCTGCTGACTTATTTAAAACAAATTATACTCCTCTTATTAAACAAACTGAATCAGATATGGCAGCTTTGTGCAAGTTTGAACTTTCCTGGTTTGGCAGAATAGCTGCATTCAAAATGCAAATTCTTCCCAAAATCATTTATATCTTTAGGTCAGTTATTATCCTAGTATCCAAAACATTTTTTTCTAGTTTGCGCAAAGTTTTATCCAAATACATCTGGGCTAAGAAAAAATCTAGAGTTGCTTACAATACATTACTCATTTCTAAAGACAAAGGTGGAGTAGCCTTGCCGTGCCTGGAATCCTATTATTATGCCACAATATTAGAAGTTTCTAAGGAATGGTGGATCTCCCCAGTGAGGAAACAATGGGTATATCTAGAAAATAAGCTCTTAGACAACTCCTTGAATCAACATAAATGTTTACCATTGATCAACATCCCCATCAGATCATATAACTACCCATCTATACAAGCCACTCAATTAGCATTGATTTTCTTTTTAAGTAAATTACGACCTAAACAATCAGACTTATGCTGGGAATACACGTTAAGTTTTTATTTTAGATAGATGGGTTCGATAGATAAATTCCAACCTGTCGGATCTGGTCGATTCTACTTTCGTTTCGATTCTCCTCATTCAAGTGAATGTAATTGATAAGAAAAGATAAGGAATCGAGAGGGGAATCGAGCAGTGAATCGAGAGTAGAATGGATTGAAAGCGAAAACGACGGCAAAAACTAACGCAAAAACGCATCGTGTATTCCCGGCATTAGAACCTAAAATTCCTCCAGAGGCTCTTAAACCACTGATCCACAATGTCAATGATTCGTAAGCCATGGTTAGATGCTAAGATCAACTTCCTCAATGAAATTATAGATGGTAACTCTCTAATTCCCTTCTCAATATTACAAAACAAGTATAATCTTACATCCAAAGACCAATTTACATACTTCCAGATTAATCGTTTAATTGAGAATAGCACTCTGAAGATTCCTACCCTTCCTAATAATATTAACAAATTCATAAACAACCCACTTAATATTAAAAGGAACCAGAGACGCCGGACTTGTTCCCCAGAAAAAAGATTTTATACATACCTGGGGCTTCTTCCAGCCCCATAAGCCTGCATCGCTCCCACGCCGCCATCCTCCTCTTCCTGGATCCGCCGGTACCGGGTCCCGTCACTTCCGGCGGACGCGGCCAATTGTCCGCATGAGCAGGGGCTCCCCCCATACCCTTACGTGTGCGGCTGCGCAGTATGCAGCTGCATGCGTAAGGGTATGCCGGGAGCCCCTGTGATGCGAACAATTGGCCGCGTGCTGCCGCCGACTGGCCGAAACTACGGGACCCGGTACCGCCGGATACAGGAAGCGGAGGATGGCGGCGTGGGAGCGATCCGTGCGTATGGGGCTGGAGGAAGCCACAGGTATGTATAAGATCTTTTTTCTGGGGCCTCTGGTTCCCTTTAAAGAAACTACCTCTTTTTGGTATAAACAAATGGTAGATTATCACTCTAGTAATCTGAATAAATATATAGATCGCTGGAGTTTAGCTTTTGATTCCCCTATAAATTTTGATCAAACCATTAAAGCTATTAAATCCATTTCAAAATTCTCTCACTGTGTCACGCATCAAGAGACTTGGCAAAAGATTTTCATGGATTGGTACTTTACTCCAGTCAGATTAGCTTCATTTTATCAAACTGCATCTCCTCTATGCTGGAGAAATTGCTCTCATAATGGCTCCCTATTTCATATCCTCTGGTTATGTCCAGATATCCAGACATATTGGGCACAAATATTCAGATTAATTCAACAATACTCAGGCTTTCCATCTCTATTAGACCCAAAATTAGCCTTACTACATATAGACCTGGAAAAATATCCTTTTCAATTTAGAAGGACCATCTCCCACATTCTCTGCGCAGCCAGACATCTTATTGTATCACAATGGAAATCTCCAGATATTCCCTCATTCACTCATCTGGAATACCTAATCCAACAAAACCTTTCCTTAGAAAAAGCTATCCTAACTAAACGTTCTCCTCACAATAACTCAGCTTTATGGGATATTGATTGGTCAATAATAAATTAATTTTGTTTTAAATTCATCTCAAAGGCAAAGTCAAACAGGTTATATGATATATGTACGTTATATAGTGTCCCATAAATCATTAATTAATAAATAATTGGCCTAATTTTAAGTTTGTCCAAAAGAAATCCATGAGATTGTCAATCCTTTCATTTAACTTACTGACCAATCCCTAGTAGATAACCCTCAACTTGGTAATAGAAATTCTGACCTGTTTTCTTTTGTGTACTGACAATTTAGATAATTTCTTAATTATCTACGTGATTTTAGAGAAGTTACTTTCTTCTCATTTTTTTGTTCTACATTTGTTATCAGCTATTTTAGGTCTTTAGGCTGATATACTCCTGTTTTCTAGCTAACTCACCAAGAAATAGCAAGTCAATTAAACCAATTTACTATATAGTTGGCATTTAAAGTGAACCTCCGGACTAAAAATCGACTCAGCAGCACTGAAAAGGCCTGGTGTTTCTTTAACAGTCTTACGGCATCATAACTTTGTTTCTCTTATACAAGCTTCATTTTTAGCTGCACAGAAGAAAACTGCCAGGGCTTTTTTCCCCTGATGTTGTGCAAAGCATGATGGGATTTCTGATGTTGTTGTTCTCGTTCTGCTGTTTTGGTGCAATTTTTTTTTTTTTTACATTTTGAATTTGACATTTGAAGCCTAGCATGTGCAGCTGGGAGGGGTAATCAGGACACAGGACAGTTGGAACTGTGTCTCCTGCTCCTTGTCACCTCCTTTCAACCAAAAAGATGGCTGCCCCCATAACAAAGATGGCAGCCCCCATGAATCACAAACATTTGCCTGTTTTTTTAAAACAGGGTGGGTAAGAGATTATGTTACCTATCTATTCTAATGAACATAACTAATGTAACTTGATGACAGTATGTCTGTTTAGGCTGAAGTTCCCCTTTAAGATAAGATTACATACAACTTCAGTTTAGACCAAGAGTCTAACAATCTGTAGAGCCTCCAGCCCGAAGGGGCCAAGAAAATAGGAGGCGTCTTCTTCAGTAGTAGAAAAAATGAATAGTTATTTTTAAAGTTGTTTGCTTCTTTGATTGAACAAATTGCCTACGTATCATTCTCTCTCTTTTTTTTTTTTCTTCTTATAGTAATTTGTCATTTATAAATGTATTTAATCTTGCATATTGACAATTGTAACCAACCTACTTTGTTGACTAGAAGTTCCTTTCTCGTACTGCTTGTATTTTTTGTTTCTCTTATTCTCAATAAAAATTGAATGTTGGGAAAAAAAAAAAGTTGTTTAGGTGATACGGTTACCTTTAATGAGGCGCTCACACGCTTTATGGACCTTAACCAGTTTTATATGCTCCTGTACTGCCTGATGAAGCGGGATTGTTGACTGCGAAACGCGTTGCGATTTTATGGAGCTGTGAATAAGTTGTATATTTTTTACTCTGCATTTGAGTATATGTCCACTACCAGAGGGAGGTAAGTCCACCTCGACTTCCCTCTTTTTATCATTTTTAGAACATTGTTTTACTCTGCTTGGCGCCTCTGTTCGTACATATTACAGCACGATTAAGTCCACCCCTGGTGGAGGGGTTCTTTCCCCATTTTCCTATCTACAGAGAGCGACTTTTATACCTGAGTGGGGTCAGGTACTAATACTCCCCACCTGCCTGTCAAGTGGTTACCTGATGGTAACCCACCTTTGTGAGTATAAGAACCTTTGACTTTACATTATATATTGAGCTTACCAGACAATATTGCACTATTGGGCTCTTGGTGTCCTCTGTTTTGTTTTTAATGAGTAACTGTACAATCGTCCTTTGCAAGCTTTCGAAAACTTTACGTTTCTTCTTCAGGCATTTTCAGAGCTTGGTTCTGATCCAGCTCTGAAACATGCCTGAAGAAGAAACTTAAAGTTTCGAAAGCTTGCAAAGTACGCTTGTACAGTTAGGTATTAAAGGTAACCGTATCACCTAAACAACTTTTGTTGTTATGTCTTTGGATTATGGTATGCCTAACTAGGGTGTAGTGGGGGTGTGACCTGGGGTGTGGCAGGGGCGTGTCCAAAAGGTGTGCCTCTTTATTATGTCAAAATGTTTGGAGCTATGCATATAGTACAGCATATGTTATACACGAAAGCATACATCCTTACCATGTATTGTAGCCCTGGGACACAAAGCTACCCCCCTCTGTATACAGCTCCCCTCCCCAGGCACATGTCCTGCCAGGAAGCAATCCACATATGGCATGGGGGTGGGGCGGAACAATGGCACAGGGGTGGGACTATCACACTGCTGCCAGTGCCAGGCTTTCAGGACATTTCAGCACAGCAGACAGATGTTCTGGGTCCCCCCAGGCTGCTTGGGGTCTTCTGTTGCACATCTTTACAGATACCTTAAAGGAGACAGCACTATATTTTCAATATTTTAACAGACTTTCCCCATTCCTCCTGACGATTGGCTGCCAGAGATTCTTCATGGATAAAACAAATCAGTGCCACTAAGGTCACCTACGGAACAAGGAACAGATTTATGCTCTCAGTTTGGCTTAAATTAAACTCCAGGGCCGGAGCTACCATAGGAAAAAAATGGGCAATTGTCCCAGGGCCCCAGAGCCTGTAGGGGCCCCCAAGGTGTCCCTCCCCATCTTAACTGTTGCTCCCCAGGGACTCTGCAGAGTCTGTTAAGTTGTGAGTTGATTGGGGGAGGGTCAGCAGCCAGCTCAGGGGCCCAGGAGGGAAATTTGGCTGCAACAAAGGGCCTCTAATGACGCTTTTTGGTCAGGGGTGTTTTTTTCGGGGCCCCCAGGCTAATTTTGCCCTAGGGCCCAATTGTTACTTGAACTGGCCCTGTTAACCACTTGCCGACCGCCCACAGCCCATGGGCGGCGGCAAAGTGGAAGCCTAAAGGACCGCAATACGCCTTCAGGCGGCGCGTCCTTTAGGCATGCCGGGGGAGCGATCGCGTCATTGATGACGCGCGCTTCCCCCGGCAACTGGCTCCGCCCACCCGCCGTAACATCCCGCCGGCCGTACGGAAGCGCCGGCGGGATGTTAACCCCGCGATCGCCGCATACAAAGTGTATAATACACTTTGTAATGTATACAAAGTGTATTATACAGGCTGCCTCCTGCCCTGGTGGTCCCAGTGTCCGAGGGACCACCAGGGCAGGCTGCAGCCACCCTAGTCTGCACCCAAACACACTGATCTGCCCCCCCCCCCCCCGCCCACTGATCGCCCACAGCACCCCTCAGACCCCCCCCTGCCCACCCCCCAGACCCCTGTTTGCACCCAATCACCCCCCTAATAACCCATCAATCACTCCCTGTCACTATCTGTCAACGCTATTTTTTTTTTTATATCCCCCCCTGCCCCCTGCCCCCTCCTGATCACCCCCCCACCCCTCAGATTCTCCCCAGACCCCCCCCCCCAGACCCCCCCCCCCCCCCTGTGTACTGTATGCATCTATCTTCCCTGATAACCTGTCAATCACCCGTCAATCACCCATCAATCACCCATCAATCACCCATCAATCACCCCCTGTCACTGCCACCCAACAATCAGCCCCTAACCTGCCCCTTGCGGGCAATCTGATCACCCACCCACACCAATAGATCGCCCGCAGATCCGACATCAGATCACCTCCCAAATCCATTGTTTACATCTATTCTCTCCTCTAAACACCCACTAATTACCCATCAATCACCCATCAATCACCCCCTATCACCACCTGTCACTTTTACCTATCAGATCAGACCCTAATCTGCCCCTTGCGGGCACCCAATCACCCGCCAACACGCTCAGATTGCCCTCTGACCCCCCCTTATCAATTCGCCAGTGCATTAATTACATCTGTTCTTCCCTGTAATAACCCACTGATCACCTGTCAATCACCTGCCAATCACCTATCACCCATCAATCACCCCCTGTCACTGCCACCCATCAATCAGCCCCTAACCTGCCCCTTGCGGGCAATCTGATCTCCCACCCACACCATTAGATCGCCCGCAAACCCGCCGTCAGATTACCTCCCAAATGTATTGTTTACATCTGTTATCTTCTCTAAACACCCACTAATTACCCATCAATCACCCATCAATCACCCCCTATCACCACCTGTCACTGTTACCTATCAGATCAGACCCTAAGCTGCCCCTTGCGGGCACCCAATCACCCGCCCACACGCTCAGATTGCCCTCAGACCCCCCCCCCTTATCAATTCACCAGTGCATTAATTACATCTGTCCTTCCATGTAATAACCCACTGATCACCTGTCAATCACCTGCCAATCACCTATCACCCATCAATCACCCCCTGTCACTGCCACCCAACAATCAGCCCCTAACCTGCCCCTTGCGGGCAAACTGATCACCCACCCACACCAATAGATCGCCCGCAGATCCGACATCAGATCACCACCCAAGCGCAGTGTTTCCATCTATTCTCTCCTCTAAACACTCACTAATTACCCATCAATCACCCATCAATCACCCCCTATCACCACCTGTCACTGTTACCCATCAGATCAGACCCTAATCTGCCCCTTGCGGGCACCCAATCACCCGCCTACACGCTCAGATTGCCCTCAGACCCCCCCTTATCAATTCGCCAGGGCATTATTTACATCTGTCCTTCCCTGTAATAACCCACTGATCACCTGTCAATCACCTGTCAATCACCCATCAATCACCCCCTGTCACTGCCACCCATCAATCACCCCCTGTCACTGCCACCCATCAATCAGCCCCTAACCTGCCCCTTGCGGGCAAACTGAACACCCACCCACACCAATAGATCGCCCGCAGATCCGACGTCCGATCACCTCCCAAGTGCAGTGTTCACATCTGTTCTCTACCCTAAACACCCACTAATTACCCATCAATCACCCCCTGTCACTGCTACCTATCAGATTAGACCCCTATCTGCCCCTAGGGCACTCAATCACCCGCCCACACCCTCAGAATGCCCTCAGACCCCAGCCCTGATCACCTCGCCAGTGCATTGCTTGCATCTATTCCCCCCTCTAATCACACCTTGAGACACCCATCAATCACCTCCTGTCACCCCCTAGCACACCTACCCATCAGATCAGGCCCTAATTTGCCCCGTGTGGGCTCCTGATCACTCGGCCAAACCCTCAGATCCCCCTCAGACCCCCTTCCGATCACCTCCCCAGTGCATTGATTGCATCTATTTTCCCCTCTAACCACCCCCTGAGACACCCATCAATCACCTCCTGTCACCCCCCTAGCACTCCTATCCATCAGATCAGGCCCAATACAACCTGTCATCTAAAAGGCCACCCTGCTTATGACCGGTTCCACAAAATTCGCCCCCTCATAGACCACCTGTCATCAAAATTTGCAGATGCTTATACCCAGGGGCGTAACTAGAAATCACTGGGCCCCCCTGCGAATATTTGGATGGGGCCCCCCCCATAGGTGCCAAATAATCGTAATGGGGCAGCGTTTCACTGTAAATTAATTGTAAAGTGGGCAGCACCAGTCACCAGAAAATAGTAACGTGAGCAGCAGTCACCAGAAAATTGTAACGTGGGCAGCATTCACCAGACAATCATAATGTGAGCAGCGTTCACCAGAATATCGTAATGTGGGACAGAAAATCGTAATGTGGGCAGAGTTCACCAGAAAATTGTAACATGGACAGCATTCACCAGACAATCGTAACTTGGGCAGTGTTCACCAGAAAATCGTAATGTGGGCCAGAAAATCGTAATGTGGGCAGCGTTCACCAGAAAATCGTAACGTGGACAGCATTCACCAGACAATCGTAACGTGGGCAGTGTTCACCAGAAAATCGTAATGTGGGCAGCAGACACCAGAAAATCGCAATGTGGGCAGCAGTCACCAGAAAATCGCAATGTGGGCAGCAGTCACCAGAAAATCCTAATGTGGGCAGCATACACCAGAAAATCGTAATGTGGGCAGCAGACACCAGAAAATCGCAATGTGGGCAGCAGACACCAGAAAATCGCAATGTGGGCAGCAGACACCTGAAAATCGTAATGTGGGCAGCAGACACCTGAAAATCGTAATGTGGGCAGCAGACACCTGAAAATCGTAATGAGGGCAGCAGACACCTGAAAATTGCAATGTGGGCAGCAGTGACCAGAAAATCGCAATGTGGGCAGCAGTGACCAGAAAATCGTAATGTGGGCAGCAGACACCTGAAAATCGCAATGTGGGCAGCAGACACCTGAAAATCGTAATGTGGGCAGCAGACACCAGAAAATCGCAATGTGGACAGCAGACACCAGAAAATCATAATGTGGGCAGCAGACACCTGAAAATCGTAATGTGGGCAGCAGACACCTGAAAATCGTAATGTGGGCAGCAGACACCTGAAAATCGTAATGTGGGCAGCAGACACCTGAAAATCGTAATGTGGGCAGCAGACACCAGAAAATCACAATGTGGGCAGCAGACACCTGAAAATCGTAATGTGGGCAGCAGACACCAGAAAATCATAATGTGGGCAGCAGACACCAGAAAATCACAATGTGGGCAGCAGACACCTGAAAATCACAATGTGGGCAGCAGACACCAGAAAATCATAATGTGGGCAGCAGTCACCAGAAAATCATAATGTGGGCAGCAGACACCTGAAAATCACAATGTGGGCAGCAGACACCTGAAAATCATAATGTGGGCAGCAGTCACCAGAAAATCATAATGTGGGCAGCAGACACCTGAAAATCACAATGTGGGCAGCAGTGACCAGAAAATCACAATGTGGGCAGCAGACACTAGAAAAAAAAATGCACCTGTGAAAAAAAACCAATTCACTTACCTGACAGAAGTCTTCTCCTCTCCCGGCATCTGGCTCGCAGCTCCCCGAGTCCTCTTGCAGCACATCTCCCGCGCTGACAGGCAGAGTGCAGGGCTACGGCAAGATGGCTGCCGAAGCCCTGTACTAGAGACACAAAGTCTCCAGTGTAGGGCTTCTTCGGCGGCCATCTTGCTGTAGCCCTGCTCTGCCTGCCGGAGACTATGCAGGCTGCTGGAGCGGAGCTACGGGGAATGAACTGGCGCAGCGTCTATTAGACGCTGCGGCCAGTTGAGCACCTTGCTGGGGGGTCCAGAGCAGCGCTCCCCCCACGCACAGTGAGCGGGCCCCAGAGCAGCCCCGGGCGGCAGGGCCCCCCTGCGGCTGAGAGAGTCGCATCCCCGGTAGGTACGCCGGTGGTGACAGCCTTTCCTCCTCCGGGCCCCTGACTTGCTAGGGGCCCCCCTGCAACTGCAGGGGCTGCAGGGTCTATTCCTACGCCCCTGCTTATACCCCTGAACAGTCATTTTGAGACATTTGGTTTCCAGACTACTCACGGTTTTGGGCCCGTAAAATGCCAGGGCGGTATAGGAACCCCACAAGTGACCCCATTTTAGAAAAAAAGACACCCCAAGGTATTCTGTTAGGTGTATGACGAGTTCATAGAAGATTTTATTTTTTGTCAAAAGTTAGCGGAAATTGATTTTTTATTGGTTTTTTTTCACAAAGTGTCATTTTTCACTAACTTGTGACAAAAAATAAAATCTTCTATGAACTCGCCATACACCTAACGGAATACCTTGGGGTGTCTTCTTTCTAAAATGGGGTCACTTGTGGGGTTCCTATACTGCCCTGGCATTTTAGGGGCCCTAAACCGCGAGGAGTAGTCTAGAAAACAAATGCCTCAAAATGACCCGTGAATAGGACGTTGGGCCCCTTAGCGCACCTAGGCTGCAAAAAAGTGTCACACATGTGGTACCGCCGTACTCAGGAAAAGTAGTATAATGTGTTTTGGGGTGTATTTTTACACATACCCATGCTGGGTGGGAGAAATTTCTATGTAAATGGTCAATTGTGTGTAAAACAAATCAAACAATTGTCATTTACAGAGATATTTCTCCCACTTAGCATGGGTATGTGTAAAAATACACCCCAAAACACATTATACTACTTCTCCTGAGTACGGCGGTACCACATGTGTGGCACTTTTTTACACCCTAAGTACGCTAAGGGGCCCAAAGTCCAATGAGTACCTTTAGGATTTCACAGGTCATTTTGCGACATTTGGTTTCAAGACTACTCCTCACGGTTTAGGGCCCCTAAAATGCCAGGGCAGTATAGTAACCCCACAAATGACCCCATTCTAGAAAGAAGACACCCAAAGGTATTCCGTTAGGAGTATGGTGAGTTCATAGAAGATTTTATTTTTTGTCAAAAGTTAGCGGAAAATTGATTTTTATTGTTTTTTTCACAAAGTGTCATTTTCCACTAACTTGTGACAAAAAATAAAATCTTCTATGAACTCACCATACTCCTAACGGAATACCTTGGGGTGTCTTCTTTCTAAAATGGGGTCATTTGTGGGGTTCCTATACTGAACTGGCATTTTAGGGGCCCTAAACCGTGAGGAGTAGTCTGGAAATCAAATTTCGCAAAATGACCTGTGAAATCCTAAAGGTACTCATTGGACTTTGGGCCCTTTAGCGCAGTTAGGGTGCAAAAAAGTGCCACACATGTGGTATTGCCATACTCGGGAGAAGTAGTACAATGTGTTTTGGGGTGTATTTTTACACATACCCATGCTGGGTGGGAGAAATACCTCTGTAAATGACAATCTTTTGATTTTTTTACACACAATTGTCCATTTACAGAGTTATTTCTCCCACCCAGCATGGGTATGTGTAAAAATACACCCCAAAACACATTGTACTACTTCTCCCGAGTACGGCGATACCACATGTGTGGCACTTTTTTGCACCCTAACTGCGCTAAAGGGCCCAAAGTCCAATGAGTACCTTTAGGATTTCACAGGTCATTTTGCGGAATTTGATTTCCAGACTACTCCTCACGGTTTAGGGCCCCTAAAATGCCAGGGCAGTATAGGAACCCCACAAATGACCCCATTTTAGAAAGAAGACACCTCAAGGTATTCCGTTAGGAGTATGGTGAGTTCATAGAAGATTTTATTTTTTGTCACAAGTTAGTGGAAAATGACACTTTGTGAAAAAAACAATAAAAATCAATTTTCCGCCAACTTTTGACAAAAAATAAAATCTTCTATGAACTCACCATACTCCTAACGGAATACCTTGGGGTGTCTTCTTTCTAAAATGGGGTCATTTGTGGGGTTCCTATACTGCCCTGGCATTTTAGGGGCCCTAAACCGTGAGGAGTAGTCTGAAAATCAAATTCCGCAAAATGACTTGTGAAATCCTAAAGGTACTCATTGGACTTTAGGCCCTTTAGCGCAGTTAGGGTGCAAAAAAGTGCCACACATGTGGTATCGCCGTACTCGGGAGAAGTAGTACAATGTGTTTTGGGGTGTATTTTTACACATACCCATGCTGGGTGGGAGAAATAACTCTGTAAATGG
Source organism: Hyperolius riggenbachi (assembly GCF_040937935.1). Lineage (NCBI taxonomy): Eukaryota > Metazoa > Chordata > Amphibia > Anura > Hyperoliidae > Hyperolius > Hyperolius riggenbachi. Next base: position 8,322,885 of record NC_090654.1, read on the forward strand.
ACAATTGTGTGTAAAAAAAATGAAAAAATTGTCATTTACAGAGATATTTCTCCCACCCAGCATGGGAATGTGTAAAAATACACCCCAAAACACATTCTACTACTTCTCTTGAGTACGGCAATACCACATGTGTGGCACTTTTTTGCAGCCTAACTGCGCTAAGGGGCCCAAAGTCCAATGAGCACTTTTAGGCTTTACAGGGGTGCTTACAAATTAGCACCCCCCAAAATGCGAGGACAGTAAACACACCCCACAAATGACCCCATTTTGGAAAGTAGACACTTCAAGGTATTCAGAGAGGGGCATGGTGAGTCCGTGGCAGATTTCATTTTTTTTTGTCGCAAGTTAGAAGAAATGGATTCTTTTTTTTTTCTTTTTTTTGTCACAAAGTGTCATTTTCCGCTTACTTGTGACAAAAAATAATATCTTCTATGAACTCACCATGCCTCTCAGTGAATACTTTGGGATGTCTTCTTTCCAAAATGGGGTCATTTGGGGGGTATTTATACTATCCTGGAATTCTAGCCCCTCATGAAACATGACAGGGGGTCAGAAAAGTCAGAGATGCTTGAAAATGGGAAAATTCACTTTTTGCACCATAGTTTGTAAACGCTATAACTTTTACCCAAACCAATAAATATACACTGAATGGGTTTTTTTTAATCAAAAACATGTTTGTCCACATTTTTCGCGCTGCATGTATACAGAAATTTTACTTTATTTGAAAATTGTCAGCACAGAAAGTTAAAAAATCATTTTTTTGCCAAAATTCATGTCTTTTTTGATGAATATAATAAAAAGTAAAAATCGCAGGAGCAATCAAATAGCACCAAAAGAAAGCTTTATTAGTGACAAGAAAAGGAGCCAAAATTCATTTAGGTGGTAGGTTGTATGAGCGAGCAATAAACCGTGAAAGCTGCAGTGGTCTGAGTGGAAAAAAAGTGCCTGGTCCTTAAGGGTTAGAAAGACTGTAGTCCTCAAGTGGTTAAACTCAGCCTTGGCTAACTCCTGAATAGCCAATTCCATCCCGGAAACTGCAAAAACCAGACAGAAATTTCTGTTTCCTGAGATTGTTTGTTCTCATACATATGCAGATATACTCAGGAATCCTGGATAAATGAGGAGGAGGGCAGAGGGGCTTACATTCCTCACTGATAGGGAGTTGGAGAGGCTTTGCTTTCGCTGGGAGAGGAGGGAAGGGCGTGTCAGTGGTATCAGCCTTTGGATATCTCATCAAAGTTTCCACAAGGGAGGCTTGCAAACGTCATCCAGTAGATTAGATTGCTATGTATGTGATCTAGCTATGTCTGGGCAGATTGGACTAATGCTGGGCATACACAATGGGCCTGATTCACAAAGCGGTGCAAACTTTTTCGCGGACTTTTGCGCGCGCAAAGTGCACTTTGCGAGCACAAAAGCTGCGAAAAAGTTTGCACCGCTTTGTGAATCAGGCCCAATGAGTTTTTTATTATCAATCGAGCCGCTGATGGCTCGATTGATAATATCCGACGTGCCCGATGACCCGCCGGATTGATTCCGCGCTCGATACCAGCGGGCAGGACAAAAGTACGAGTGGGAATTGATACGGCCGCGCGCGGGGACGAGCGGGGATGCGCCGCAATCTATCGTGCGGCTCGATACACAGTACAAAATGTACCGTGTATCCCCAGCATTAGAGGCAAGTCTCGCTCTAATCAAATCTGATAAGAGAGAGACCTGTCAGCTCCCCATACACCACAGGCTGATTCCGGATCAATTTCATGCTGAAATCGATCCGGAATCTGCCTTGACACACCGCATCTGTCCCCCTCGCTTCCCCGACGCTGTTCCCCTAATGTAAATGTCCCCCCAGTGCAAGGTACACATTACCTGTCGGCGGCCTCTGCTTGTCCCCCACTGGCTTCCAGGGTTCCTCCTCTGCATACACATGCGCCCCACGTGGTTTCCTAGTAAGGGCGCACGTGTATGGACAGCGGCTGGACCAGCGGAGGGACAAGCGCAGGCCATGGACAGGTAATGTATACCTTGCACGGGGCACCGAGGAGACATTTATATTAGGGAGGGACAGTGCCGGGGTTCCTCCTCTGCATACACGTGCGCCCGCGTGGTTTCCTAGTAAGGGCGCACGTGTATGGACAGCGGCCGGACCAGCGGAGGGGCAAGCGCAGGCCATGGACAGGTAATGTATACCTTGCACGGGGCACTGGGGAGACATTTATATTAGGGAGGGACAGTGCCGGGGTTCCTCCTCTGCATACACGTGCGCCCGCGTGGTTTCCTAGTAAGGGCGCACGTGTATGGACAGTGGCTGGAGCAGCAGAGGGGCAATCGCAGGCCATGGACAGGTAATGTATACCTTGCACGGGGCACCGAGGAGACCTTTACATTAGGTAGGGACAGTGCTGGGGTTTCGTTCGTCAATTGTCACAAAATTGTGCGCCGTTCCCACTGTGCACCCAATTGAGCAAGTCAGCCCAACATCTTGCAGAATGCGACCAATTTTTGTCCAAAAATTGGTCGCATTGTCAGCCGGGCATGCACTTGGCAGCACGGATTTTCATGTAATTCGATTATAAAAATCGAATCGGATGGTCCATCGGCCGCCAAGTCGCTTGATGTGCGGCCACCTTTACTGACAAGGGTATGTAGTGCAGGATGGTAATGGTGAATGTGCGCAAGCGTGGGTTTAGCACTGCAGGTGAAGACAGGCTAGCTACTTTATTTAATGTGTAGCTGCTACCCCTGAGCTGAATTTTAGCCCCCCTCCATGACAGGTCCTCCTCACTTCTCCCAAGCATCCCTCTGACACCTAAACACCAGGAACGTGGGCATGGACATGCTTGCTGTCTGGGACTTGTAGTGCTCCGACAGCTGGACAGTTTCAGGATGTCAGAGACTTGCACTGCAACTCCCAGCATTATCTGCACCATTCAGGTGAAGCTACTGTATAACTTTTAAGGTACATTTCCAGTGCTGCTGTGGAACTACAAATCCAAGCATGACACATCACCTTTATCATTGAACTACAAGTCCTAGAAAAAAACTGCATTGATCCTGTGGACTATCTACACTACCTGAACCACTGTAATGCTGCTGCAAGCTCCTGTGGGAGTACAAGTCCCAGCAGAAGCATGTACAGCTGTGGTGGAGGTGCAAGTTATAATATGGGCTTGATTCAGTAAACGGTGCTAACCCATTTAGCATGCCTAAAGACTTTGGGCGTGATAACTAGGATGCTAAATGGGTTAGCACCGTTTACTAAATTCACATCGCGCACAAAGTCCTGCGCACAGCGCGGTGCACGCAAAACGGCGCATCGCGGTGTGATGAAAACAGTGCACCCGTGCGCCTATAAGGTCGCATTGGGTGCGACCTTAACAAACCGAATGCGACCTTATAGGTTCATCGGGTGTGCCATTTTGCGCGTGGGACTTTAGCCGTGATATAGGGCTTTTCACAGGCGTGATGACGTCATCAAGCCGCGACCTGGGACTTACGTCACAATGAGCAGAGATGCCGGCAAGAGCGGTGGGGAGCGCCGATCGTCATGGGAACAGCAGGGAGGTGAGTGGATCCTCTTCTTTCCTCCCTACCGCCGCATCTGTCAAATTGATCACTACGATCCGCCGGCGATCATAGTGATCACGTGATCAGCAGCCATACGCGATGGCTGCTGATCACTGAGGGGAGATGTCAGCTGTCACATGACAGCTTAATCTCCCCCTCCGGTTGAGCACGATCGCGTCGGGAGAGGTAATGGCGGGCGGCATAGTTCCTACGCTGCATCAGGCTAGAACAGCCACAACTGCGGTGTAGGATCTCATAGCGGCGGCCCCTAAAAGGTTAACGGTGCTTGGTGAAAGACTGTTGTACAGGTACCCCAATGTCATTGACCTCTTCTACAACAACAGATTGAAATTGGACCAATCAAATGCTATTGCAAACTTCCTGACCATTACTGACCACCCATATTACCTACAACCACCTTCCGATCCCTAAAATCTACTTATTACTACCTGCCTATGATTTGAGACTATTTATCAAAATGTTTATTAATATAATGGCCTTGTGATTTGTAATGTCTGCTTGTTACTGGTAATATTAGAATATATTTGGTAAATTCTACATGTTGCTGGTAATATCTGCGCATTGTTGGTATTCTCTCCTTGTCTTTGGTAATATATGTATTACCCTGTGTGTGGTTTTATTTAAAAAAAATAAGGATTGTGGTGTGAAGGGTGTGGCCTGTGTTAAGGGGCGGAGTTTAGGGCACCAGAGCTCATGTGCCTACAGGCTCCTGAGCTGTAAATCTGGCCCTGTCTGTTACTAATTAACTAGTCTGTCCAGTAACATTGTATAAAATAACCCCCTCATCTCACAGAAGAGCCACAGTTCCAACATGGGTCATCTCCTGCTGGTGTGCTCTCTGCTGCTCCATGTTCTGTCCCCGGTTACTGGAGACTTCCTCATAGAAGGACTGAGAAACCTCCAGGTAAGTCTCATCTCCTGCTGGTGTGCTCTCTGCTCCTCTATGTTCTGTCCCCGGTTACTGGAGACTTCCTCATTGAAGGACTGAGAAACCTCCAGGTAAGTCTCATCTCCTGCTGGTGTACTCTCTGCTGCTCCATGTTCTGTCCCCGGTTTCTGGAGACCTCCTCATTGAAAAACTTAGAAACCTCCACTTAACCTCCTTAGCGGTATGTCTGACACTGTGTCGGGCATGTCGGGCATACCGCCAGCTGTCCCCAGGAGTCCCCCAGTATAATTTTAACTTATTCCATGGCTGTAATAGCTTCAGCTAGCACTAGGCTAGCTAGTAGTGGTGGCCAGCATCCCCCCGACTGTTGATCCCCCCGATCGCCCGCTAAATACATTACCCCGCCTGGATCCAGCGATCACGCAGCCTCCCTGCACATCTCCGGCAGGGATGAGCAGAAAGTACGCATCGAAGTTCGCATCTACGCATTGTAGTTTGTAGGTGAAGTTTCAAAAATACGTTTATGAATTTACGCGTAGCGAAGTACCGCTACGCGTAGCTTACGCCCACTATGCGTATTTAACATGTGTATTGCGTAGTGAACTACGGATGCGTTACTTGCGTCTAATTTTCCGCGTGCGATTGAATGCTTACAAATTTACGCACTGGAAAGGGGAAATGTACGCATAAAAGAGTTCCCGGTATAAGCATTTAAAGAGGAATTAATGCGTAAAATTTTCTGCATGCGGGCATAAGCATCCGCATACACTGCGCTTCGCACTATGCGTAATTGCGTATTTGACGCGTCATCTACAAAATGCATACGAAGCGAATATTTGATTTCGAAGCCGTAGTTTGGCGAAGCGTAATTGCGTAGAACTAAGCGTATTTCCAGCGTAACGAAGTTGGCTGACTACGACCATCCCTGATCTCCGGTCCTCTCTATGGGGAGGATCGGGTCGCCAACGTCATGACGTCATGTTCGATTCTCCCCATAGAGAAGAGCGGAGCTGTCCGAGGAGGTTTGCGCCAATCGTTGGATCCAGGCGGGGTAATGTATTTAGCGGGCGATTGGGGGGGGGGGGGTCAACAGTAATCGGGGGGATGTCGGCCACCACTACTAGCTAGCCTAGTGCTAGCTGAAGCTATTACAGCCATAGAATAAGTTAAAATGATACTGGGGGACTCTTGGCTGCAAAACCTCCTTAGCGGCCTAACGCTCAGGAGGTTAAAGGATACATCCAGGCTTACCTGGGGCTTCCTCCAGCCAGTGGCAGTCATCCTGTGCCCTGGCCGCAGCTCCAGTGGCTCCGGGTCTTCTCCACTGGTGCAGCCAACCTCGCCAGGTCGGGTTCCATGGCGGCTTCTGCGCTCCACGGCGCAGGTCACGTGGTCCGGCCGACGTCATCAGGATGGTACTGCTCAGTAGTAGTGGTAGGTACCATCCTGATGACGTCGGAGAGACCACGTGACCCTCGCCGTGGAGCGCAGAAGAAGCCGACCCGGAACCCGACCTGGCGAGGTCGGCTGCACCAACGGAGAAGACCGGGAGCCTCCGGAGCTGCGGCGAGGGCACAGGACGGCTGCCACGGCTGGAGGAAGCCTCAGGTAAGTGGATCTTGTTTTTTAAAAAAATCTTGGATCCCTCCTTTAAGTTGGTCACACAGCATACATTTAGATTTCTTTCCATTCAAGCATTACAATCCGTTTTTCTGATGGACGGTAACATTCCAAGAGTGAAACAAGGGAAATTCTCAAACAAGTGAAAAGTAAAAAGCTTTCAATTCTTCTGTACAACCCATAATTTTTATTGAGTTGCCAATTGGATCACTTTATTGTATTGTGTGTGGTGACCTGTTGGGCTACACAATGTGAAGTTCAAAGCCAATCTGAAGGACAGGACTGCTTTCGCTTTAAAGAAAACCTGTAATGGAAAAAATCTCCCCTGGGTTCCTATTGAGGCTTCCCCCGTCCTTTCCTGTGTCCCACGGTGGCGGTTAAAATCCTCCCAGAACAGCGGCGATTTAAATATTTACTTTCCCGGCTGCAGCGCAGGTGCAGTATCGGCTCTCCGCTCGGAGATAGGCGAAAATAGCCGATCGCTGTTGGGCCGCTCTACTGCGCAGGTGCAAGTCTCCTGTGCCTGCGCAATAGAGCGGCTCTGACAGAGATCGGGTATTTTCGCCCATCTCCGTGCAGAGAGCCACAACAGCGCCCCCGCTGGAGCCGAGAAGGTAAATAAATCAGCGCTTGTCAGCGCTTGTCAGGTTTGTCGAGCCAGGATTCCGGGACACTTTGGGGGAGCCAGCGCTGGACTGCCTGCAGCTACAAGGATAGGGGAAGCATCATTGGGACCCTGATACCTCCCCCTCCCGAGGTGAGTACCCCCCAGGGGAACTTTTTTTTATACAGAGTCTCTTTAAAGCTATTAGACATCAGAAATGTTGCTTTTTGTTGAGGAAAACATCTGTCCGGAATGTTTGTGGTAATGCAACAATGGGCATGGTAAAGGATCCAAGGTTGATAATCGCTTGTATGTCAACTCACTAACGATAGTGGATCTGCTGTGCACAGTGGTGCCTGGATGAGTGAATCTGTGAATGCATTTGTTTGATTATTTGCATGCAAGAGTGCGAAGGGTTCATTGTTTTTAGGCTATGTGACCTGTCTGGACGGATCCAACATAAAAATAATAATTATATTTCTCTTTCTTTCTTTGCAGAAGAGAAGCATTGCAGAGGTAAGAAATGTTGATATAAAGCACAAGTTTCCTTATGTGATTCTATATAACAGATAAATGACGGGATTGTATGATTACCAGACCTAATACAGCTATTTTCTGTTCTGTTCACTAAAACTAATATCATTTCTAAGAGTACCATATATCCTCCTCCACTATAAACAGGCAGACCGGCAGTGTACTTGTTAGCGCTATCGCCTTGCATAGTCCATGACTACGTACTCTGTACATGTGCTGCAGGAGATGTCAGTGCTATATACTGTAAATACATAATAATAATATGGTAGGACATTAGACTATGACTATGGTAGGATTAGATTGTGAGCTCCTCTGAGGACAGTCAGTGACATGACTATGTACTCTGTAATGTGCTGCAGAAGATATCAGTGCTATATAAATACATAATAATAATATGGTAGGACATTAGACTATGACTATGGTAGGATTAGATTGTGAGCTCCTCTGAGGACAGTCAGTGACATGACTATGTACTCTGTAATGTGCTGCAGGAGATGTCAGTGGTATATAAATACATAATAATAATATGGCAGGACATTACACTATGACTATGGTAAGATTAGATTGTGAGCTCCTCTGAGGACAGTCAGTGACATGACTATGTACTCTGTACAGTGCTGCAGGAGATGTCAGTGCTATATAAATACATAATAATAATATGGTAGGACATTAGACTATGACTATGGTAGGATTAGATTGTGAGCTCCTCTGAGGACAGTCAGTGACCTGACTATGTACTCTGTAAAGTGCTGCAGGAGATGTCAGTGCTATATAAACACACAATAATAATATGGTAGGACATAACACTATGACTATGGTAGGATTAGAGTGTGAGCTCCTCTGAGGACAGTCAGTGACATGACTATGTACTCTGTACAGTGCTGCAGAAGATGTCAGTGTTATATAAATACATAATATAATATGGGAGGACATCAGACTATGACTATGGTAGGATTAGATTGTGAGCTCCTCTGAGGACAGTCAGTGACATGACTATGTACTCTGTACAGTGCTGCAGGAGATGTCAGTGCTATATAAATACATAATAATAATATGGTAGGACATTAGACTATGACTATGGTAGGATTAGAGTGTGAGCTCCTCTGAGGACAGTCAGTAACATGACTGTGCACTCTGTAAAGTGCTGCAGGAGATGTCAGTGCTGTATAAATACATAATAATAATATGGTAGGACATTAGACTATGACTATGGTAGGATTAGACTGTGAGCCCCTCTGAGGACAGTCAGTGACATGACTATGTACTCTGTAATGTGCTGCAGAAGATGTCAGTGCTATATAAATACATAATAATAATATGGTAGGACATTGGACCATGACTATGGTAGGATTAGATTGTGAGCTCCTCTGAGGACAGTCAGTGACATGACTATGTACTCTGTACAGTGCTGCAGAAGATGTCAGTGCTATATAAATAAATAATAATAATAATATGGTAGGACATTAGGCTATGACTATGGTAGGATTAGATTGTGAGCTCCTCTGAGGACAGTCAGTGACATGACTATGTACTCTGTAATGTGCTGCAGGAGATGTCAGTGGTATATAAATACATAATAATAATATGGCAGGACATTACACTATGACTATGGTAAGATTAGATTGTGAGCTCCTCTGAGGACAGTCAGTGACATGACTATGTACTCTGTACAGTGCTGCAGGAGATGTCAGTGCTATATAAATACATAATAATAATATGGTAGGACATTAGACTATGACTATGGTAGGATTAGATTGTGAGCTCCTCTGAGGACAGTCAGTGACCTGACTATGTACTCTGTAAAGTGCTGCAGGAGATGTCAGTGCTATATAAACACATAATAATAATATGGTAGGACATAACACTATGACTATGGTAGGATTAGAGTGTGAGCTCCTCTGAGGACAGTCAGTGACATGACTATGTACTCTGTACAGTGCTGCAGAAGATGTCAGTGTTATATAAATACATAATATAATATGGGAGGACATCAGACTATGACTATGGTAGGATTAGATTGTGAGCTCCTCTGAGGACAGTCAGTGACATGACTATGTACTCTGTACAGTGCTGCAGGAGATGTCAGTGCTATATAAATACATAATAATAATATGGTAGGACATTAGACTATGACTATGGTAGGATTAGAGTGTGAGCTCCTCTGAGGACAGTCAGTAACATGACTGTGCACTCTGTAAAGTGCTGCAGGAGATGTCAGTGCTGTATAAATACATAATAATAATATGGTAGGACATTAGACTATGACTATGGTAGGATTAGACTGTGAGCCCCTCTGAGGACAGTCAGTGACATGACTATGTACTCTGTAATGTGCTGCAGAAGATGTCAGTGCTATATAAATACATAATAATAATATGGTAGGACATTGGACCATGACTATGGTAGGCTTAGATTGTGAGCTCCTCTGAGGACAGTCAGTGACATGACTATGTACTCTGTACAGTGCTGCAGAAGATGTCAGTGCTATATAAATAAATAATAATAATAATATGGTAGGACATTAGGCTATGACTATGGTAGGATTAGATTGTGAGCTCCTCTGAGGACAGTCAGTGACATGACTATGTACTCTGTAATGTGCTGCAGAAGAGGTCAGTGCTATATAAATACATAATAATAATATGGTAGGACATTAGACTATGACTATGGTAGGATTAGATTGTGAGCTCCTCTGAGGACAGTCAGTGACATGACTATGTACTCTGTAATGTGCTGCAGAAGATGTCAGTGCTATATAAATACATAATAATAATATGGTAGGACATTAGACTATGACTATGGTAGGATTAGAGAGTGAGCTCCTCTGAGGACAGTCAGTGACATGACTATGTACTCTGTAATGTGCTGCAGAAGTTGTCAGTGCTATATAAATACATAATAATACTATGGTAGGACATTAGACTATGACTATGGTAGGATTAGAGTGTGAGCTCCTCTGAGGACAGTCAGTGACATAACTATGTACTCTGTAATGTGCTGCAGGAGATGTCAGTGCTATATAAATACAGAATAATAATATGGTAGGATATTAGACTATGACTATGGTAGGATTAGAGTGTGAGCTCCTCTGAGGACAGTCAGTGACATGACTATGTACTCTGTAATGTGCTGCAGAAGATGTCAGTGCTATATAAATACATAATAATACTATGGTAGGACATTAGACTATGACTGTGGTAGGATTAGATTGTGAGCTCCTCTGAGGACAGTCAGTGACATGACTATGTACTCTGTAATGTGCTGCAGGAGATGCCAGTGCTATATAAATACAGAATAATAATATGGTAGGATATTAGACTATGGCTATGGTAGGATTAGAGTGTGAGCTCCTCTGCGGACAGTCAGTGACATGACTATGTACTCTGTAATGTGCTGCAGAAGATGTCAGTGCTATATAAATACATAATAATACTATGGTAGGACATTAGACTATGACTATGGTAGGATTAGATTGTGAGCTCCTCTGAGGACAGTCAGTGACATAACTATGTACTCTGTAATGTGCTGCAGGAGATGTCAGTGCTATATAAATACAGAATAATAATATGGTAGGATATTAGACTATGGCTATGGTAGGATTAGAGTGTGAGCTCCTCTGAGGACAGTCAGTGACATGACTATGTACTCTGTAATGTGCTGCAGAAGATGTCAGTGCTATATAAATACATAATAATACTATGGTAGGACATTAGACTATGACTATGGTAGGATTAGATTGTGAGCTCCTCTGAGGACAGTCAGTGACATGACTATGTACTCTGTATGGTGACTTGCAGTTGTAGTGTTAGGGGGCTGCTTCTTCTCTATATGAGCCCCTCCCCCTCCCTATCTCTCCCCTCCCCCATGCCTCCTGTATATGCGGATTGCACATACCAGTGCGGCTCGGTCAGCGTGCATTAGTGCCCCTCTGGCGGCTCCCGATGATGTCACAAGACACTATTACACGCTGACAGAGCTGCACTGAAGAGGAGGTGAAGGGCCTGGCAGGGGCATAGCTATGCTCATTCCACTGCATGTAGAGCCCGGGGGAGGAGAGAGAGGAGGGCACCCTCAGGGGAACATAAGGAGAGAGACAGGCGGACGTATTATAGATATATGACATATTATTATTATTGTTACAGAACATATACTGTACATGCCTCCCAACTTTTTGAGATGAGAAAGCGGGACACTTAAGCCACGCCCCTGCCACACCCCTGATCATGCCCCTGTCACACCCCTAGTCACGCATATCATAAAAATTTCATAAGAAAAATATGTTGTTTTATAATTCAAACCCCACTGGTCCTTTCTATACTGGCTCAATTTCCTTCATATTAACATTAGAAAATAAGAAATATATCAATTTAAAAGATGGGAATACAGTTTAGAGCTAATTAAACACATTTTTAGTAGAGAAATATATATATTTACATAGAAAGAGGGACAAAGTCCTGGAAGAGGGACAAATGAGGAGGAAAGAGGGACAGAGGGACAGTTGGGAGCTAAGCATATAGTAGACCTGTCATAGTGAATGTACAGCTCACCTAGTGGCATAGCAATAGGGGTTGCAAAGGTCTCAACTGCACCGGGGCCCTTGGGCCAGAGGGGCCCACAACCACAGTATTAGCTCTCTATTGGTAATAATCACTTCTATAGATGCTTTGTAGTGATCATTTGACAAGCTGTTCCCCATCCCCTCCTTGCACCTCTGACACTGTCATTGCCATTGGCAGGTTTTGGTGTGGCGTATCAATTGTTATGTATAGAGTGCTTGGGGGGCCCCAATGTAAAACTTGCACCAGGGCCCATAGCTCCTTAACTACGCCACTAAGCTCACCCGCTCAGCTCCAGGAGAGATCACCCTATATCTGTGCGTTTGCAGGAAAGGACATTCCCACCTACCCCTGACCAGTGGGTATCGGTATCGGTGGCTGGATGGTGTACTGGTTAAGGGCTTTGCCTCTGACATGGGAGACCTGGGTTCGAATCTCGGCTCTTCCTGTTCAGTAAGCCAGTAATTCAGTAAGGAGTTCATTGGGCAAGACTCCCTAACACTGCTACTGCCTACTGAGTGCGCTCTAGTGGCTGCAAGCGCTTTGAGTCCGACAGGAGAAAGGCGCTATACAAATACTGCCATTATTATTATATGTCCAGCTGATTATTACACCCCTATACACGAACTAGAGGCAGGGCCGAATTTGTACTTTCCAGTGCCCTAGGCCTGCTGTCACCAACCCCCCCCCCCCCCCCCCCCCACCAAAAAACATTCTGTCCAACACTCTGGCTAGCGATCACTGGTTTGAATGGGCTCATTTCAGTTGTGCTGCTCTGCCCCCCATTCAACAAATAATTCCTGTAATTTGCGTTCCTGCCCGAATGTGCACAGCAGCCGATAGTGTTCTGGGCATGCATACTTGAGAAATGAGGCTGTTGTATGACCAGTACTTGTCAAGAATGCATAACACTGTACTGGCCTCGGTTGCTGTGCACATCTGGGCAGGAGCGAGAAATTACAGGGAGTGCGAGTGGCCAGAGCATGCGCTGCTTCTTTGTCCTCTGTGTGACTGGCTGCAGTCGGAGCCACAAACAGGTGGCAGGGAGCGCGAGTGGCCAGAGCATGCGCTGCTTCTTTGTCCTCCACAAACAGGTGACAGGGAGTGGGAGTGGCCAGAACATGCGCTGCTTCTTTGTCCTCTGTGTGACTGGCTGCAGTCGGAGCCACAAACAGGTGGCAGGGAGCGCGAGTGGCCAGAGCATGCGCTGCTTCTTTGTCCTCTGTGTGACTGGCTGCAGTCGGAGCCACAAACAGGTGGCAGGGAGTGCGAGTGGCCAGAGCATGCGCTGCTTCTTTGTCCTCTGTGAGACTGGCTGCAGTCGGAGCCACAAACAGGTGGCAGAGCAGTGCAATGGAGAGAAGCCCATCCAAAACAGAGAACAGGTAAGTAGCATCCTTTCAAGAGTTCCTTTGGGTGTTCTGTTGACCTGAACTCAGAACTTCCTCTCTGCTCTAAAAGATATGCAACAACATAACCTTTAAAGAAAAACATTTCTTTGTTACAGCTGATATACAGACATATTGTTAACATCCTGTGCTTTCAAATGAGCTTAGATGTTGTGGCAGTCAGGTGTCACAGTGTAGAGAAAAAATTACAACTTGTGATTAGACACAGATGAGGGGGAATTAGACAGGCTAAACTCTCTAAATACATACAGGGTACATTTCTCTGTTTTCCTTCTGTCCTGTGCAAGAGTTCAGCTCCACTTTAAAGAGACTCCGTAACAAAAATTGCATCCTGTTTTTTATCATCCTACAAGTTCCAAAAGCTATTCTAATGTGTTCTGGCTTACTGCAGCACGTTCTACTATCACCATCTTTGTAATAAATCAACTTATCTCTCTCTTGTCAGACTTGTCAGCCTGTGTCTGGAAGGCTGCCAAGTTCTTCAGTGTTGTGGTTCTGCTATGAACTCCCCCTTCCAGGCCCCTCTCTGCACACTGCCTGTGTATTATTTAGATTAGGGCAGCTTCACTCTTCTCTCTTATCTTTTACAAGCTGGATAAATCCTCCTCTGAGCTGGCTGGGCTTTCACATACTGAGGAATTACATACAGGCAGAGCTGTCTGCACTCTGCAGGAAGAAACAGCCTGACACTTCAGTGGAAGATAGCTGCAGGGGGAAAGAAACACACAAATGATCTCTTGAAATTCAAAAGGAAGGCTGTATACAGCCTGCTGGTGTATGAATGTATTTTCTATGTGTGGACATACTGTACATCAACCTTCTTCCTGTTTTGGTGGCCGTTTTGTTTGTTTATAAACAAACTTTTTAAAACTGTTTTTAACCACTTTTAATGCGGCGAGGAGCGGCGAAATTGTGACAGAGGGTAATAGGAGATGTCCCCTAACGCACTGGTATGTTTACTTTTGTGCAAATTTAACAATACAGATTCTCTTTAAAGCATCTGAATGACATTTATTTATATTTGCTGAAAAATCTACGTATCTCTTTTGAATGTTGAATGTACATATGGTGGTGTGCTCTAACCTATTGACAGTATACATGAACAACGTCTGAAGGCTTATTAACAGAAAGCTTACTCTTTTTCTTTTAAGCCAATATATTGTATCATCCTGATTCAAAACTCTCTGCTTTCGCTGATGGTTAAGATGGTACAATGCTCTACTGCTACAGGAACGTAGAACAACATTTTTATTCCTGCATTTCTCATAGATGGTAGGAGCTTAAGGACAGAAAATGAGTCAGGAAAGAGTTAACTGAAGCCGAGAAGAGATCACTGCTAGCTAGGGGGAAAAAAAGAGAATCAGTCATAAATTAGGGTTAGATAAAGTAATTAACAACTGCTGGGGTCAGTGTCAAAGCTGTAAAAGAGGTGAAGAAACTAGCATAGCTCACTGCTGTTTGTGAATGCCTGCATACTCAGCGGAACTTAGCTGCTTTGTAATGTAAATGACCGGTATTTCTCACATCGACTTGTATGACCATCATACAAAGGAATGGATAGTCAAGTGACAGCAGATGCTGATTGTCATAACACATCAGGAAGTGTGAGAGAGAGAAGCAGGGATTGGGGAACTCTGGAATTCAGCTATTACTGCAGAGCAGGGCGCTGGCTGGCTGCGCTGCGAGACCAGAAGAGACGATTTACTTTGACATATGATCTCTTTTCTCTCCAAGTCCTGCCCCCTTCTTATCTTATCTGATTTTATCGCCCTAGGCCATGGCCTTTCTGGCCTTCCCAGAAATCCGGCCCTGCCTATAGGTATCCAAAATAATCATTACAAATATGCTTATAGAACCTATTTATAGCAACCCAACTAATAGGAATCTCATTGTGAAACCAGAATTTACTTTAGTATGGAGAATGTGAGTTACACTAGCCCCGCCTCTCGGAACATATCCCTGGTGTACATTGTGCCCCCCCACACACATTATGTAGTATGTTCCTCACAAAAGCTTCCTCCCCTCCTCTCTCCTCTATTGTACTTGCTCTATGTGGAACTTAAATGCCTTATTACTTATTGTACAACACTTTGTGACACCTTCAAAAGTCTTTCATATAAAGTATTATGATGATGTTTTTGATGATAACGATTTTTCAGTATATTTTTGTACATATTTTGCTCTGCAGACTTGCGTGGATGATGTAGAGGTCTTCAGTATGGACATTGACTGTAAGGTGATGTCACGCTTCGCCCATAATGTCATCACAAGCAGAGCGGTTAACGAAGCCAACGTATCTAAAGCGGCCGAATTCCAAGTGGATCTGCCAAAAACAGCTTTTATAACTAATTTTACCATGTAAGTCACAACTGCAGAAATGTTACATCTGTAGGCAACTTTCTTTTCTAAAAAGTTTAATAATCTGAATGCGCAAAAATGTATATGTGTTTCAAATGGCACAGTGGAGAAGGAGGTGGTCATATAGGCTAGCCGGCCGCATTCACTGTACTATGGTCGCTCTCGCTCGGAAAAACACGGGACTGCAATCTGTCAGCTGAGAGCGGCTGGCCGGGGGCCGTACACCAATGGAGGGTTATAAACACAACAGGGGAGAGGTGCCCAGGAATTATCAAATACATTAAAATTCAAATCAAAGATAGCTTTATTGGCATGACCAAGATTCATACAGGTATTGTCAAAGCAAGGGGAAAAGGGAGGATATGGAAGGGGGTGGGGTAGGGGGACAATGGCTAAGTAGTCTGTGGACATTTTTAGGTTTACAGTTGCGTTATGCACCTCTCAGTCTGTGGCATGCTGTGACATAGTGTGCAGCGATTGTCACTGTGGATTCCTCCTCTCAGTCTGTGGCATGCTGTGACATAGTGTGCAGTGATTGTCACTGTAGATTCCTCCTCTCAGTCTGTGGCATGCTGTGACATAGCGTGCAGTGATGTCACTGTGGATTCCTCCTCTCAGTCTGTGGCATGCTGTGACATAGCGTGCAGTGATGTCACTGTGGATTCCTCCTCTCAGTCTGTGGCATGCTGTGACATAGTGTGCAGTGATTGTCACTGTGGATTCCTCCTCTCAGTCTGTGGCATGCTGTGACATAGTGTGCAGTGATTGTCATTGTGGATTCCTCCTCTCAGTCTGTGGCATGCTGTGATGTAGTGTGCAGTGATTGTCACTGTGGATTCCTCCTCTCAGTCTGTGGCATGCTGTGACATAGTGTGCAGCGATTGTCACTGTGGATTCTTCCTCTCAGGCTGTGGCATGCTGTGACATAGTGTGCAGTGATTGTCACTGTGGATTCCTCTCAGTCTGTGGCATGCTGTGATGTAGTGTGCAGCGATTGTCACTGTGGATTCCTCCTCTCAGTCTGTGGCATGCTGTGATGTAGTGTGCAGTGATTGTCACTGTGGATTCCTCCTCTCAGTCTTTGGCATGCTATGACATAGTGTGTAGTGATTGTCACTGTGGATTCCTCCTCTCAGTCTGTGGCATGCTGTGATGTAGTGTGCAGTGATTGTCACTGTGGATTCCTCCTCTCAGTCTGTGGCATGCTGTGATGTAGTGTGCAGTGATTGTCACTGTGGATTCCTCCTCTCAGTCTGTGGCATGCTGTGATGTAGTGTGCAGTGATTGTCACTGTGGATTCCTCCTCTCAGTCTGTGGCATGCTGTGACATAGTGTGCAGTAATTGTCACTGTGGATTCCTCCTCTCAGTCTGTGGCATGCTGTGACATAGTGTGCAGGGATTGTCACTGTGGATTCCTCCTCTCAGTCTGTGGCATGTTGTGATGTAGTGTGCAGTGATTGTCACTGTGGATTCCTCCTCTCAGTCTGTGGCATGCTGTGACGTAGTGTGCAGTGATTGTCACTGTGGATTCCTCCTCTCAGTCTGTGGCATGCTGTGACATAGTGTGCAGTGCTTGTCACTGTGGATTCCTCCTCTCAGTCTGTGGCATGCTGTGATGTAGTGTGCAGTGATTGTCACTGTGGATTCCTCCTCTCAGTCTGTGGCATGCTGTGACATAGTGTGCAGTGATTGTCACTGTGGATTCCTCCTCTCAGTCTGTGGCATGCTGTGACATAGTGTGCAGTGATTGTCACTGTAGATTCCTCCTCTCAGTCTGTGGCATGCTGTGACATAGTGTGCAGTGATGTCACTGTGGATTCCTCCTCTCAGTCTGTGGCATGCTGTGACATAGTGTGCAGTGATTGTCACTGTGGATTCCTCCTCTCAGTCTGTTGCATGTTGTGATGTAGTGTGCAGTGATTGTCACTGTGGATTCCTCCTCTCAGTCTGTGGCATGCTGTGACATAGTGTGCAGCGATTGTCACTGTGGATTCCTCCTCTCAGTCTGTGGCATGCTGTGACATAGTGTGCAGCGATTGTCACTGTGGATTCCTCTTCTCCTAGTCAGATATATGTTTTTCTTTCCATCTTCTAATGTGAGAAAGTCTGGGAATATTTCCATCAATTTCTTATAGTAAGTGTCCCTGGTTGCCGTATATTTGGGGCAGTACAGCAGGAAGTGGCTTTCATCCTCACGGGTCTTCTGCTCACAGTGTTGGCATAGTCTCTCCTCCCTGGGTTTGTACGCCTGTCTGTGTCTCCCAGACTCTATTTCGAGGTTGTGAGCGCTCAGTCTGTAGTCTGAGAGTTTTGGAGCGTTCCCAGGTATGGGGCCATTTTATATTCTCTCTGTAGAGACTGGTATAATTCAAATGAAAGGTGTCTCCCCACTGTACCGACACAGTTTATTTGCACTAGGGCAGGGCCGTTTTTTCCACCGTGCGGGCCGGGCGACCGCACTGAGCGCAGACTGGCAGGACAGGAAGGGGGGCGCCGGCAAGAAGACACTGACTGGAGCCGCTGAGTGAGCAGGACAGGTGATGCGCGCCGCGGTACAGGCGAATGAAAGTACGCCAGCGCGATCATCACCGTCCGTCCCAGTTCCCACACTCCTCCTGGGCGCACTCCTTCCGCTCTGACGTCACTGCGTGATGACGTCTAGCGGTGCAGGCCAGGCAGAGCGCCGATCATGTGTCTGTTTTCCCCCTCATCCCCTGCCTGGTGACCCGCCCTGCGAGCGTGCTTTCCCCCCGGATCATCGGCGCCTCTCAGCAGGTGGTCACAGACAGTAAGTGATCTGCTGCTGCCATCTGACTTTCCCTCTGTCCTCTGATGCAGGACTGCTCTGATGTGTCCGGCTGGCCGCTATCAGGGAGGGGGAGGAGGAGGAGGGGGGGCGCTCTCTGCCCTGCAGCATTATTTGAAATAAATAATGAATTTGACGCTGGGGTGCTAGGGTGGCTGCCAGCCTGCCACAATTACTTTCTTTTTTGGGGGGGGGGGGGGGGTCTCTCTGGCTGAGGGGGTGTTGGAGGACCTGCAAGTGTTACTGGGGGGGGGGGGGCTCTCTAGTTAAGGGGGTTTGTTTGCCTGTCAGTGCCACTGTAACCTGCACTGAGTGGGGGTCTGGCTGAGGGGGCCTGTGGTGATATTGTAAACTACCACCCGAGACCCCCCTCAGTCAGAGACCCCCCCACTCAGTGGTGGTTACAGACAGTGGCACTGACAGCCAGGCAAACCTCCCTTAGCTAGAGACCCCCCCCCCCCCCCCCCCCCAAGTGGCACTTGCAGGTCTTCCAACAACAACTCCTCAGCTAGAGAGCCCCACTGAGTGCAGGTCTGGGGTCGATCCGGCGGCTAATCGGCCGCCGGATCGACCCGTGTATTCCCAGCATTAGCCAGGTTTGGAATTGTAAACACAACCTGTAGGGCGGGGGGGGGGGGGAGTTTCTCTGGCTGAAGGGTTTTTGAGGCAATGGTGCAATTTTGTGACGTGTGACATCACACTGTTGCTTGCAAGCCCCGCACTGACACGCCACCCGCACAAGCCAGTTCACAGAGCAGGGCTACGGGAAGATGGCTGCCGCCCAAAGCCCTGTTCTGGAGACTATTTGTGTCTCCAGTATAGGGCTTTGGGCGCCATCTTCCGTAGCCCTGCTCTGCCTGACTGTCAGAGCGGGAGATCGGAGCCCGGAGGAGCAACTAGCAAGAAGTCCAGGGGAGCTGCGCGCCAGAAGCCGGCCGGAAGAGAAGACTTCTGTCAGGTGAGTACATTCTTTTTGTGGCCCAAACTGCGTTTATTATGTGATGAAATGTGGCCCAAACTGCGTTTACAATGTGATGAAATGTGGCCCAAACTGCGTTTACAATGTGATGAAATGTGGCCCAAACTGCGTTTATAATGTGATGAAATGTGGCCCAAACTGCGTTAATTATCTGATGAAATGTGGCCCAAGCTGCGTTTATTATGTGATGAAATGTGGCCCAAACTGCGTTTATTATGTGATGAAATGTGGCCCAAACTGCGTTTATTATGTGATGAAATGTGGCCCAAACTGCGTTTATTATCTGATGAAATGTGGCCCAAACTGCGTTAATTATCTGATGAAATATGGCCCAAATTGCGTTTGTTTTCTGCTGAAATGTCACCCAAATTGCGTTTATTTTCTGGTGTCTGGGGTAACTGTTGCTGCATTTATTATTTAATGGTCATAGTTGGCTATATTTGCTGCTTTGGGGTTACGGTTACGCTCCAACCATACAATGTCATGGCCACACCCATTTTTTCGCGCGCGAACTCCCCCAATGCCCGACGCCAATAGCGCCCCTGAATCCCCCCTTACCGCTCGACCCACATGTCATGGCCACGCCCACTTTCGTGTGGAATAGCCATGCCCATTTTTCGCCTAGGGCCACTTCCTGCGGTCCGTTTGGGGCCACAAAAACCTTAGCTGCACCCCTGCTCTGTGTCCCTCATCGCATTCTTCACTCCCTTCCGGGGTCCTCTCTGTTATATCGGTGGCGCTTGCACAAGTGCGCAGCTGCAAAAAGTATGCGCCTGCGCAGAATGCTTTCGACTTTGGGAGCATGACTGCGTGGCGTGCAGAAGCCGTCAACATTGTCAGGTCGGTGGCTGCTACGGAGGGGACACCGGGAACAGAGCTGCGGCGAGGTACACATAGGGAGGAACTGGAGGAAGCCGTAGTTAAGCAGATATATTTTTTTTAATGCCTGATGTGTACGTTGAAGGATACATGAGCTGGAAAAAAAATTAACCATTTCGTTGTAGGCACAAGGGGGGGTGGGGGGGGGGGGGGGTGCGCATTTTTTATACGCTCGCCCCTGGAGAAATTTAACCTAGAAACTGCACTGCACTAGGGCAATGCATTTTGTGGGTGCCTACTCTTCACCTCATCAGGGCAACTTTCCATACTAGCTTGTCAATTCAGCCGGCATTGAGCACCTCTCTCAGACATGTTGCCTTAGTGCAAATAAACCTTTTCCTGTTTTCAAAAGCTGTGGTCACTGAGCTAAGCCACCTCTCTGGTATTGTTTATAAGGGAAATAAATATGGCAGCCTCCATGTCCCTCTCACTTCAGATGCCCTTTATACACAATTGAATTCTGAATGTTAAGGATTTTACAGTATTTTGGAATTCCTGGCGCCTCTTCACCCCGTTGTGTCTCCACAAATCTGGTTCACCTTTGGGAAAAATGTCCAAACAGCTCTCAGTACCATGCCCATCTGTACAAATAATCATGAAACCACAAAGCGATCATACCATTAAAGGGAATCTGAAGAGAAAATAAACGTAGGAGATAATGATCTGTATGTGTAGTAGAGATGTCGCGAATGGTTCCAGGCGAACTTCGGCGGTTCGCGTTCGCCTACCAAAGGCGAACTTTCCCAGAAGTTCGATTTGCCCCATAATGCTCTATTGCGCAAAACTTTGACCCTCTACATCACAGTCAGCAGACACATTGTTGCCAAACACACTGCTCTCAATGCTGGAGGCCCCCCCCCCCCCCCCTCCTCCAAGCAAGGTCCTTATACCATTTGACTCACTTGTCTCCCTACACTAATTAGTTAAGGGACAGCTGCTACACACTCTGCTAGGGAGTGTGAGAAAACGCGGAAAAGCCGCCGCAAGTACTCAGAGTAAGGCGGCTGATTCCGCATTCAACATGGCAGCTTGCGCGCATGGGCCTGCATCCACTAGTCTGACGGAGCGCGGAGAAACCGCCGCATGCCCAATGAACAAGGCGGCGGATTCCGCGTCCGACGCGGCAGTTTGCACGCATGGGCTTACCACTAGCAGTATGGCTGAACGCGGGGAAACCGCCGCATGCTCTGACAGCGGTGCGGCTGACCCCGCGTTCAAACCAACAGATGCATTACAACACATGTCTGGTGTGGCTGGGACTGATAGTCCACACTGGTTCAGAAGGAGAGGCAGAGCCTTTATGGCAGTCAGAGGGGTGTCAGCTGATCTAGCCGATCAGCTGACAATTTTATTAGGTTTCATTGGTCCAGCACTTAGGGGAGGCGCCGGAGAGCGCTGGTGTATATATACTGGGTGTTGGTCATTTCTCTGGTGTCTGGCGTTGCAATCACTACGTGGTAGCACTCAGACCTTGTCAGTATCTGTGATATTATCTGTGTTATTATCTAGACCAGTTCCTAGGTGTTGATGATCAAGGACCTCACACCTCAGTCTAGGGAATACTGTATATTATCTGTGTTGTTATCTAGACCAGTTCCTAGGTGTTGATGATCAGGGACCTCACACCTCAGACTAGGAATTAGCTTTACCATCTAGTTATACTCAGACCAGTTCCAGGGTGTTGATGATCAAGGAGCTCACACCCAAGACTAGGCATTGTTGAATATTTGTTATGACCTTCTGCTTTCCTGACTACTCTTCTGATCTCTGATTAGGTACTTCGCTATGTCTGATACTCTGTTGCCGAACTCTGCTTGTCTTAGGATTCCGCATCTGTCTCCTGTCTCTGTCCCTGATCTATCTGTCTGTTGCCGACCCAGCTTGCCCGACCTCGAGAGCTATCTCCTCAGTTTAGAGATAGCTCACAGGCATGTGGGTGACACCCCTCCTGGTGTCACTCACACTTGTCCTTCCTACTCCTAGCCTGACCCCTCCCTCGGGAGAGTCTCAGGCTTGCGGAAGGAACGTGTTACTGTGCAGTCCTCCCTACTGCTGTGCACTTGCTCCTCAGGTGCAGTCCTCAAAGTATTTCTGTTGCACCAAACACTCTTATTACCCTGGTGTCCAGAGGTTAGAGATATATCTGATTATCGGTGATACTGCAGATCATCAATAATCGGGTATATATCTGTATTCTCGGTGATACAGCAGATCACCGGTAATCAGACCCTCTCTGTGTTACACCGATCGTTACAGGGAGATTTTAATTAGCCTCTTGTGGGTCCCTCCACCCTCCTCCCTCCATTTGACTCACTTGTCTGCCTACACTAATTAGTTAAGGGACAGCTGCTACACACTCTGCTAGGGAGATTTTAATTAGCCTCATGTGGGTCCCTCCACCCTCCTCCCTCCATTTGACTCACTTGTCTACCTACACTAATTAGCTAAGGGACAGCTGCTACACACTCTGCTAGGGAGAGTTTAATTAACATCTTGTGGGTCCCTCCACCCCTTCTACCCTTATACCTATTTGGAGGGAGGAGGGTCTCATCTGCCAGGGAATTCCAGTATTTCAAAAACCAGCTTACATACCGTGATGGGGATTTGAACCCAGGTCTCAGTGTATGGTAGGTAACTAACATATCCATTATACCACCAACACTACTAGCTGAAAGTAGCTGAAAGTAGCTGAAAGTAGCCTAGCATGTACCATTTATGCTCAATGCAAGAGAAAAATTAGACAAGACAAATAACATTTATATCACACTTTTCTCCTGGCAGACTCAAAGCACCAGAGCTGCAGCCACTAGGGCACACTCTATAGGCAGTAGCAGTGTTAGGAAGACTTGCCTAAGGTCTCCTACTGAATAGGTGCTGGCTTCCTGAACAGACAGAGCTGAGATTCGAACTCTGGTCTCCTGTGTCAGAGGCAGAGCCCTTAACCATTACACCATTCAACCACTGCTTATGGATATGTAGCCAAACATGGCCTTGTCTTTTGTGTTCAACAGTTGTCAAGAGAAAAATTAGACAAGATAGCAGTGTTAGGAAGACTTGCCTAAGGTCTCCTATTGAATAGGTGCTGGCTTACTGAACAGACAGAGACGAGATTCAAACCCTGGTCTCCTGTGTCAGAGGCAGAGCCATTCACCATTACACCATGCAGCCACTGCTTACAGACATGTAGCCAGGCATGGCCTTGTCTTTTGTGTTCAACAGTTGTCAAGAGAAAAATTAGACAAGATAGCAGTGTTAGGAAGACTTGCCTAAGGTCTCCTACTGAATAGGTGCTGGCTTACTGAACAGACAAACGAGATTTGAACTTTGGTCTCCTGTGTCAGAGCCCTTAACCATTACACCATGCAGCCACTGCATACGGATATGTAGCCAGACATGGCCTTGTCTTTTGTGTTCAACAGTTGTCCAAAGAGAACCCCAGATAGCCAGGTAGATTCATCTCTCTCTCTCTCTCTCACCAACACTACATGCTGAAGCCAGCCTAGCATGTACCATTTATGCTCAATCCATTTATGTTCAAAAATACAATTCCGCGGAAAGCGGTGACCATCCCTACTAGAGAGAGAGAGAGAGAGATGAATCTACCTGGCTATCTGGGGTTCTCTTTGGACAACTGTTGAACACAAAAGACAAGGCCATGCCTGGCTACGTATCCATGTGCAGTGGCTGCATGGTGTAATGGTTAAGGGCTCTGCCTCTGACACAGGAGACCAGAGTTCAAATCTCATTTCTGTCTGTTCAGTAAGCCAGCACCTATTCAGTAGGAGACCTTAGGCAAGTCTTCCTAACACTGCCACTGCCTATAGAGTGTGCCCTAGTGGCTGCAGCTCTGGTGCTTTGAGTCTGCCAGGAGAAAAGTGTGATATAAATGTTATTTGTCTTGTATGATTTTTTTTCTCTTGCATTGAGCATAAATGGTACATGCTAGGCTAGTTTCAGCTACTTTCAGCTACTTTCAGCTAGTAGTGTTGGTGGTATAATGGATATGTTAGTTACCTACCCTACACTGAGACCTGGGTTAAAATCCCAGTCATGGTATGTTAGCTGGTTTTTGAAATACTGGAATTCCCTGGCAGATGAGACCCTCCTCCCTCCGGTAGGAGGGAATAGGTAGAAGGGAGGAGGGAGGGTGGCCTGAAATAGGGGCTTATGTGAAAACTAGACCTTTGCCTGGGACTTGTGATGTGTATTTCACTCAATCATGTCTGCCTCCAGGTATTAGAGCCCTCGAAACATGTTTTCTATCATTTTACCAGCCGTCAGAATTTTTTTCTATTTTTCAAAGTTCGCCTCCCCATTGAAGTCTATTCAATCTGAGTGTGACAGCGCTCCTCTTCCTCTCTAAAACTGAACAGAAACAGATGGCCGCACATAGTGCATTACTGTCATCATGAATCACAATAATCAAGCCCCAAACGTGCACATGTGCTCAAAAGTGCTCCACTCGTGATCTCTCCCCCTTCACACCAGCAGCTCACCGGATAAACGCCACCTCACTTTCCAGGTGGGTCTCACATTTAGCCTTGAGAGTGGCCAGCTCCAATCACAGTGTACACAGATTCTGATCCGTAGTTTAGAAGATCCACATTTTAATATTCAGTTCCATATGTAAAAAATATAAAAAACATACATAGCGTAATACAGTAGGTTAAAAGTCAGGGCCTGCGCAATTTCAGCGCACTCACGTGTGTAGAGAAATATCGCTGAAATTGCGCAGGCCCTGACTTTTAACCTACTGTATTACGCTATGTATGTTTTTTATATTTTTTACATATGGAACTGAATATTAAAATGTGGATCTTCTAAACTACGGATCAGAATCTGTGTACACTGTGATTGGAGCTGGCCACTCTCAAGGCTAAATGTGAGACCCACCTGGAAAGTGAGGTGGCGTTTATCCGGTGAGCTGCTGGTGTGAAGGGGGAGAGATCACGAGTGGAGCACTTTTGAGCACATGTGCACGTTTGGGGCTTGATTATTGTGATTCATGATGACAGTAATGCACTATGTGCGGCCATCTGTTTCTGTTCAGTTTTAGAGAGGAAGAGGAGCGCTGTCACACTCAGATTGAATGTACATCAAGGACCTGTGATAGCGAATACTCGTTGACAACTTCCAGTATATTGCATGCAAATTATATGACTGTCTATTGAAATTATATGACTGTTTATTGAAGCATTGGAGATTTTTGGCAGGCGCAGTTTGTGCATACTATAATTGAAGTCTATTGCGGTTCGCGAACTTTTTCGCGAACTGAACCTTTCGCGGAGGTTCCGATTTTCGGTTCGCGACATTGTGTAGTACTGTTAAGAAATATAACATTAGTAGCACAGATAGGAGTCTCATATTGTTTCCAGTACAGGAAGAGTTAAGAAACTTCACTTGTTATCTATGCAAAAGAGCTTCTCTGATCTCTCCAACCAAGCTTGGTAGGCTACAGTCCAGTTTCTGAAGCACTTGTACATCAACGAAACAGTGGAAGACAATTTCAGATAAGATTTTACTGCAGGGGAGTTCAAAGGGTCGTTAGCTCTGCTCTGTTTCATCATTTAAAATACAAGTGTAATTTGTAAACTTCAAATATTAGAGAATGATGCAATGCTATAGAAAAAAAAGCTATAGAACTGAAAATAAAAATGAGACTATTTTCTTTTCTACTAATTATCCGTACTATACATACAATTCATTATATCACAAGGTTTTTTTTCGCTTCAGTGTCACTTAAAGGGAATGTCCGAGCTGCCCAAGAAAATGACACCTACTTACCCGGGGCTTCCTCCAACCCCTAGCAGCCGCTATGTCCCTCCCTGCAGCTCCGCTCTCCGCCGCTGGCTCCCGGTCCCCGACGGTGCAGAGGCCGACCTTATGAGGCCGTTCTCTACTACTGCGCCTGCGCGAGCGCCGCTGTCAATCACTCGCACATGTTGTGGAGTGCACTGCGCAGGAGCGGTAGTTCTGCGTGAGGGACATAGCGGCTGCTGGGGGCTGGAGGAAGTCCCGGGTAAGTACAGTGGGTGTCATTTTTGGGGCAGCTCGATTATTCCCTTTAAGCGGGTGAATTTGTTTCCTGGAGAAGAACATACTTTGGCATTAAAAGTAGGACCCCAGAAACACAGCTAATGATCTTGTGAAGATGCTAAAGCAAACCGATAGTATATATTTATATATCCACAGGAAAACAAATCCTCAATCGACATTCACTGAAAGGCTGATCAGCAAAGCAGGAGACACCATAAAAAGTCACGCCGCAATTTGCAAGAGCTCCTGGGACAAAGCCCATACTTTCTAAAGAAATGTCCTCTAGTCTAAATATCCACCATAAAACTGACCATAATGACCATAGTTAAGTTTGGAAGAAAATGGTTGAGGTTTGTAAGCCAAAGAACAGCATCCCAGAGAATTAGCATCCAAGGTCTTGTACCGCCTACAGCTGATACAGAATACTGCTGCCAGACTGCTAACCAACCAACCCCGTCACTGCCACATAACGCCAGTCCTGCACTCCCTTCACTGGCTACCTATAGAATGGAGGGTCCTATTCAAGATCGGCCTACTGACATTTAAATCACTGAATAATCTGGGCCCTGGTTACATGAAAGAAATGTTGCAGCTACGTAGCAATCCCTGCATTCTCAGATCCACAGGTTCTAATAATCTAGTCATACCCAGAGTCCACTTGGAAACTTTTGGTCCCAGAGCCTTCTGTCATGCTGCCCCTACGTTTTGGAACTCCTTACCTCAACAGATCAGGACAGCTCCATCCCTGGACGTGTTTAAATCCAGACTGAAAACCCACCTGTTCAGTTTGGCATTTGCAGAAATATAACTTTTGTTGTGTGAATACTTCATCCTACTAATTACTGAATCTGAGAGAGCCTAAGCGCTTTGAGTCCTATGGGAGAAAAGCGCTATAGAAATGTTATTGTATTGTATTGTATAACTCATTATCTCAAATCAGCGGCTTTCCTCACATTATTTCAGAAGTTACTTTCTTAGAAGCTGATAGAGTAGATCATGACATGACATTGAGTATCTTCTCCTAACGGAACATTTTATTGACAAACCCCAGAGTGTTAAGTTGTGTTTAACGGACAACTGAAGTGAGAGGGATATGGAGGCTGCCATATTTATTCCCTGGTAAACAATACCAGTTGCCTGGCTGTCCTGCTGATCTCTCTGGCTGCAGTAGTGTCTGAATCAAACACCTGCAACAAGCATGCAGCTAATCCAGTCGCACTTCAGTCACCTGATCTGCTGCATGCTTGTTCAGGGGCTGTGGGTAAAGGTGGCCACTAATGATCCAATCTTTTTCATCCAATCTTACCATTTCTATGTAATATAAGGTAACTGCCTGAAGTATCCATTCAGTGTATTCACTCAATTTACCCTTATACTACATTGGATGAAAAACATTGGATCATTAGTAGCCACCATTGATGTATTTAGGCTGCTTCCACACAGGGACGTTACAGGCGCACGTTAGTGCAGCCTGTAACGCTCCCCCAATGCACAGCAATGTAACACAAGTGGGCTGTTCACACAGCCCACGTTGTGTTACATGTAACGCTGCACGTTCTCCGGAAAGTGCAGCATGCTACGGCGTTAGAGCGGCTATAGCCGCGTTAGACTGTTTGCACATGCGCAGTGGGGGGTGAGAGGAGGCGGGGAGATGATGCTACAGTAGCCGCGCACATGGCTACTTAATATTCACTGCACTGGCGGCCGCTGATTGGCCGGCGGGACCACGTGATGCGGAGTGTCTCGCTCCGCATCACGTGGTCCCGCCGGCCAATCAGCGCCACTCTGGGAGACCTTATAGGGCTCACTCTACCGTCCTCTCTTGCAGCACCATACGTTGTGTTAGGTGCACGTTATGCGACCTTAACGTGCCACCTAATGCAACGTCTTGGTGTGCAAGAAGCCTAAAGGCAGAGGATCAGCAGGACAGCCAGGTGATCTGCATTATTTAAAAGCAAATAAATCAGCCTCCATATCACTCTCACTCAGGTGTGCTTTAACGAACATGAAATAAATTGTGATACAAACTGACCGCATACTGATGACAGGCTCTCTTCATTACTTCTTGTGGCCTTTATTGCAGGACAATCGATGGGAAAGCCTATGTGGGGAAGATTATGGAAAAGGAAGCAGCCAAGAAAAAATACCAAGCAGCCGTCTCCAGGGGGGAAACCGCCGGACTGGTCAGGTAAGGGAATTCTTCCTGTACTAGTAAAAAGGCCCGCCTGTTAAAAAACAGGCGCTAGGCCACGGCCGCTAAACCCCTGCAATGTGCATACCGATGCGTCCTGCTCAGGGTCGGACTGGGACACTGGGGGCCCACCAAAGAAATTTCAAACTGGGGCCCACACATCCCATGATTGCGGTAAAAAGAGGGTGTGACCATGCACCGAAAGGTGGGCGTGGTCATGATGTATTATGGACAAGGCCAAATGTACATGATCTTAGCAGCATTGTAATTCAGAGACACTGCTGCCCAGGAAAACTTTGCCTAGAGTCCCCTCCTTCAATATAAAGTAATATCCTACTTTGCAGAGGTTGCGACCGCATTGGGGCCCTTGGGCCAAAGGGGCCCCGAAGGGCCCTCCCTCAACTACAGTACTAGCTCTCTATTGGTCCTGTGCTCATAATAATCACTTCTATAGATGCTATGAATAGTGATAATCATTAACACACTGCATGGCCGTTTCTACGGCCGTGCGGGGCGTGCCGCCGCCCGGGGCGCTGCTGGGAGGGGGGCGCTGTGATGGAGGGGGGAGTCGCAGCCGCGGGGAGGGCAGCCCGACCTCTCCCTCCCTCTCCCCGGGCCGCCCTCCATGCGATCCCCCCTCGGACGAAGTGCAGAGTAATGCGCAGGGAAGCGCTATAGAAAACTACTCACCTCGCTGGCTCCACGCGCTGCTCTCTCGCCGCCAGTCTCCTCTCTGCCTACACGCTGATACACACACACGCTGCTTCCTGTTTAGCAGCGTGTGTGTGTATCAGCGTGTAGGCAGAGAGGAGACTGGCGGCGAGAGAGCAGCGCGTGGAGCCAGCGAGGTGAGTAGTTTTCTATAGCGCTTCCCTGCGCATTACTCTGCACTTCGTCCGAGGGGGGATCGCATGGAGGGCGGCCCGGGGAGAGGGAGGGAGAGGTCGGGCTGCCCTCCCCGCGGCTGCGGCTCCCCCCTCCATCATGGGGGGCACCTACCTAACCTATACTGGGGCAGCTACCTATCTAACCTATCCTGGGGGGCACCTACCTATCTAACCTATCCTGGGGGGCACCTACCTAATCTAACCTATACTGGGGGGCACCTACCTAATCTAACCTATACTGGGGGGCAGCTACCTATCTAACCTATCCTGGGGGGCACCTACCTATCTAACCTATCCTGGGGGGCACCTACCTAATCTAACCTATACTGGGGGGCACCTACCTAATCTAACCTATACTGGGGGGCAGATACCTAATCTAACCTATACTGGGGGGCACCTACCTATCTAACCTATACTGGGGGGCACCTACAGGGCCGGGCCGAGGCATAGGCTGGAGAGGCTCCAGCCTCAGGGCGCAGTGTAGGAGGGGGCGCACAATTCATTCAGCTGTCATTCCTAATTGTGTTTGAAGCAGAAAGAAATAAGAAAAGGAGATGCATGGAAGTGACTACAAGCCAGATAACTAGAGATTAAGGTGTTGGGGGCTCTAGGGCACCTTAGTCTAATAGCAATCAGTGTGTGACGGCTGGGGTCGGAGGGATAGGGGGGCGCACTTTGGTGTCTCAGCCTTGGGTGCTGGAGGACCTTGTCCCGGCTCTGGGCACCTACCTAATCTAACCTATACTGGGGGGCACCTACCTAATCTAACCTATACTGGGGGGCACCTACCTATCTAACCTATACTGGGGGGCACCTACCTAATCTAACCTATACTGCGGGGCACCTACCTAATCTAACCTATACTGGGAGGCACCTACCTAATCTAACCTATACTGAGGGGGAAGCTACCTAATCTAACCTATACTGGGGGGCACCTACCTATCTAACATATACTGGGGGGCACCTACCTATCTAACCTATACTGGGGGGCACCTACCTATCTAACCTATACTGGGGGGGCAGCTACCTATCTAACCTATACTGGAGGGCAGCTACCTATCTAACCTATACTGGGGGCAGCTACCTATCTAACCTATACTGGGGGCACCTACCTAACCTATACTGGGGGGCAGCTACCTATCTAACCTGGGGGGCAGCTACCTAATCTAACCTATACTGAGGGGGCAGCTACCTAATCTAACCTATACTGGGGGAAAGCTACCTATCTAACATATACTGGGGGGCACCTACCTATCTAACCTATACTGGGGGGCACCTACCTATCCTATACTGGGGGGCAGCTACCTATCTAACCTATACTGGGGGGCACCTTCCTATCTAACCTATAGTGGGAGCATTAACTTATCTAACCTGTATTGGGGGCACCTACCTACCTAGCTAGTCTATACAGGTGACAACTATACTGGCTACCTATATTGAAGGCACCTACCTAACTAACCTATACTGGGGGCATCTACCTATCTAACCTATGCGGGGGGCAACTATTCTGGCTACCTATATTAGAGGCACCCACCTAGCTAACCTGTACTGGGGGCACCTAACTATCTAACTTATAACGGGGACGCCTGCCTATCTAACCTATACTGTGGGCAACTATACTGGCTACCTATACTGGAGGCACCTATCTGGCTAACCTATACCGGAGGCAACTATACTGGCTCACCTATGCCTGGCTACCTATACTGGGGGGACCTATAGCTGGCTACTTATACTGGGGTACCTATTCTGGGGGAATCTATACTGAGTGCAACTAGACCTGGCTAACCTACACTGCGGGCACCCATACCTTGCTTCGGGGGGGGGCGCAATTTTTACACCCTCGCCCTGGGTGCATTTTAGCCTAGAAACTGCACTGACACACTGTTCCCTATCTCCTTCTTGCACCTCTGACACTGTAGTTGCCATTGGCAGGTTTTGGTGCGTCGTATCAATTGTTATGTATAGAGTGCTTGGGGGGCCCCATTGTAAAATTTGCATCGGGGCCCACAGCTCCTTAGCTACGCCACTGCTCTCAGCATGAGTGATTACAGCACCTAGGGGAGAATTTTTGTGCTGCAGGCAGCAATTGGAGCTCTGTCAGACAAGGAGGGGGGGGGGGGGGGGCACCGAGGGAGAAAACTGTACTACTGTGGCCCAGTCCGACCTTGGTCCTGCTCACCCGTCTCCCGAAGTGGATGCACACAGGGAGATGTGGCATGCTTGGCAGTTGGAAAAAGCTGTTATTTCCCACAATGCAATGAGGTTTTCAGACAGCAGACTATCAGGTCTGGAAGCAGGGACAGACGGACATGATGACGCAGGGACACATGACTATTATTATATCGGATTACTGATAGTATTACAGAGATACACAACGCATGATGCACGCTCTCTGTACTCATCAGTGACGGCAGCACGTTTAGCAGGGGGCGGAGCTCTGTGACCAAATCAGTCAGTGACTTTCCCCATCCGTAGAAACTGCAGCATTGTCTTAAAGAGAAAGTCTACTAACAATAGTGTAATGCCTAAAATTGCTTTTTTTTTATTTTTTACAACACTTTTGTCCATAGTCAGTGTTTGCCCATTGTAAAATCTTTCCTCACCCAGACTTACATTCTGACATTTATCATGGGTGACAACATACTTTGTGCTGTCAGGTGCATTTCTGTGGAATGTTTGCATACCCTGAGTTCTAAAGCCAGTAGAAAAAATACCTGATCTCCCAGAATGCTATGGGAGGAAAAGCTAAACAGCCTAGACTAAGCATCAATGAGGGGACGGGGCTAAATACCAATATACAGCAATATATAGATATATATATGTTTCTGATGCTGAAACCAGGAAATTACCCTAAAAGTGCCTATCCTGAATAGTCTACTGCATTCTACTATATGTCACTACAGGGCCCCTTTACTGCATTCTACTATATGTCACTACAGGGCCTCTTTACTGCATTCTGCTATATGTCACTACAGGGCCTCTTTACTGCATTCTACTATATGTCACTATAGGGCCTCATTACTGCATTCTGCTATATGTCACTACAGGGCCTCTTTACTGCATTCTGCTATATGTCACCACAGGGCCTCTTTACTGCATTCTGCTATATGTCACTACAGGGCCTCTTTACTGCATTCTACTATATGTCACTACAGGGCCTCTTTACTGCATTCTGCTATATGTCACTACAGGGCCTCTTTACTGCATTCTACTATATGTCACTACAGGGCCTCATTACTGCATTCTGCTATATGTCACTACAGGGCCTCTTTACTGCATTCTGCTATATGTCACCACAGGGCCTCTTTACTGCATTCTGCTATATGTCACTACAAGGCCTCTTTACTGCATTCTACTATATGTCACTACAGGGCCTCTTTACTTCATTCTGCTATATGTCACTACAGGGCCTCTTTACTGCATTCTGCTATATGTCACTACAGGGCCTCTTTACTACATTCTGCTATATGTCACTACAGGGCCTCATTACTGCATTCTGCTATATGTCACTACAGGGCCTCTTTACTACATTCTGCTATATGTCACTACAGGGCCTCTTTACTACATTCTGCTATATGTCACTACAAGGCCTCTTTACTACATTCTGCTATATGTCACTACAGGACCTCTTTACTGCATTCTACTATATGTCACTACAGGACCTCTTTACTGCATTCTACTATATGTCACTACAAGGCCTCTTTACTACATTCTGCTATATGTCACTACAAGGCCTCTTTACTGCATTCTGCTACATGTCACTACAGGGCCTCTTTACTGCATTCTGCTACATGTCACTACAGGGCCTCTTTACTGCATTCTGCTATATGTCACTACAGGGCCTCTTTACTGCATTCTGCTATATGTCACTACAGGACCTCTTTACTGCATTCTACTATATGTCACTACAGGGCCTCTTTACTGCATTCTACTATATGTCACTACAGGACCTCTTTACTGCATTCTGCTACATGTCACTACAGGGCCTCTTTACTGCATTCTGCTATATGTCACTACATGGCCTCTTTACTGCATTCTGCTATATGTCACTACAAGGCCTCTTTACTGCATTCTGCTACATGTCACTACAGGGCCTCTTTACTGCATTCTGCTACATGTCACTACAGGGCCTCTTTACTGCATTCTGCTATATGTCACTACAGGGCCTCTTTACTGCATTCTGCTATATGTCACTACAGGACCTCTTTACTGCATTCTACTATATGTCACTACAGGACCTCTTTACTGCATTCTACTATATGTCACTACAGGACCTCTTTACTGCATTCTACTATATGTCACTACAGGGCCTCTTTACTACATTCTGCTATATGTCACTACAAGGCCTCTTTACTGCATTCTGCTACATGTCACTACAGGGCCTCTTTACTGCATTCTGCTACATGTCACTACAGGGCCTCTTTACTGCATTCTGCTATATGTCACTACAGGGCCTCTTTACTGCATTCTGCTATATGTCACTACAGGACCTCTTTACTGCATTCTACTATATGTCACTACAGGGCCTCTTTACTGCATTCTACTATATGTCACTACAGGGCCTCTTTACTGCATTCTACTATATGTCACTACAGGGCCTCTTTACTGCATTCTGCTATATGTCACTACAAGGCCTCT
Organism: Hyperolius riggenbachi; assembly: GCF_040937935.1. NCBI lineage: Eukaryota > Metazoa > Chordata > Amphibia > Anura > Hyperoliidae > Hyperolius > Hyperolius riggenbachi. The sequence continues at coordinate 8,356,860 of NC_090654.1, forward strand.
TTACTGTATTCTGCTATATGTCACTACAGGGCCTCTTTACTGCATTCTACTATGTCACTACAGGGCCTCTTTACTGCATTCTGCTATATGTCACTACAGGGCCTCTTTACTACATTCTGCTATATGTCACTACAGGGCCTCTTTACTACATTCTGCTATATGTCACTACAGGGCCTCTTTACTGCATTCTGCTATATGTCGCTACAGGGCCTCTTTACTACATTCTGCTAAATGTCACTACAAGGCCTCTTTACTGCATTCTGCTATATGTCACTACAGGGCCTCTTTACTGCATTCTGCTATATGTCACTACAGGGCCTCTTTACTACATTCTGCTATATGTCACTACAGGGCCTCTTTACTACATTCTGCTATATGTCACTACAGGGCCTCTTTACTGCATTCTGCTATATGTCGCTACAGGGCCTCTTTACTACATTCTGCTAAATGTCACTACAAGGCCTCTTTACTGCATTCTGCTATATGTCACTACAGGGCCTCTTTACTGCATTCTGCTATAAGTCACTACAGGGCCTCTTTACTGCATTCTGCTATATGTCACTACAGGGCCTCTTTACTGCATTCTGCTATATGTCACTACGGGGCCTCTTTACTGCATTCTGCTATATGTCACTACAGGGCCTCTTTACTGCATTCTGCTATATGTCACTACAGGGCCTCTTTCCTGCATTCTGCTATATGTCACTACAGGGCCCCTTTACTACATTCTGCTATATGTCACTACAAGGCCTCTTTACTGCATTCTGCTATATGTCACTACAGGGCCTCTTTACTGCATTCTGCTATGTGTCACTACAGGGCCTGTTTACTGCATTCCGCTATATGTCACTACAGGGCCTCTTTACTGCATTCTGCTATATGTCACTACAGGGCCTCTTTACTACATTCTGCTATATGTCACTTCAGGGCCTCATTACTGCATTCTGCTATATGTCACTACAGGGCCTCTTTACTACATTCTGCTATATGTCACTACAGGGCCTCTTTACTACATTCTGCTATATGTCACTACAAGGCCTCTTTACTACATTCTGCTATATGTCACTACAGGACCTCTTTACTGCATTCTACTATATGTCACTACAGGACCTCTTTACTGCATTCTACTATATGTCACTACAGGGCCTCTTTACTACATTCTGCTATATGTCACTACAAGGCCTCTTTACTGCATTCTGCTACATGTCACTACAGGGCCTCTTTACTGCATTCTGCTACATGTCACTACAGGGCCTCTTTACTGCATTCTGCTATATGTCACTACAGGGCCTCTTTACTGCATTCTGCTATATGTCACTACAGGACCTCTTTACTGCATTCTACTATATGTCACTACAGGGCCTCTTTACTGCATTCTACTATATGTCACTACAGGACCTCTTTACTGCATTCTGCTACATGTCACTACAGGGCCTCTTTACTGCATTCTGCTATATGTCACTACAGGGCCTCTTTACTGCATTCTGCTATATGTCACTACAAGGCCTCTTTACTGCATTCTGCTACATGTCACTACAGGGCCTCTTTACTGCATTCTGCTACATGTCACTACAGGGCCTCTTTACTGCATTCTGCTATATGTCACTACAGGGCCTCTTTACTGCATTCTGCTATATGTCACTACAGGACCTCTTTACTGCATTCTACTATATGTCACTACAGGACCTCTTTACTGCATTCTACTATATGTCACTACAGGACCTCTTTACTGCATTCTACTATATGTCACTACAGGGCCTCTTTACTACATTCTGCTATATGTCACTACAAGGCCTCTTTACTGCATTCTGCTACATGTCACTACAGGGCCTCTTTACTGCATTCTGCTACATGTCACTACAGGGCCTCTTTACTGCATTCTGCTATATGTCACTACAGGGCCTCTTTACTGCATTCTGCTATATGTCACTACAGGACCTCTTTACTGCATTCTACTATATGTCACTACAGGGCCTCTTTACTGCATTCTACTATATGTCACTACAGGGCCTCTTTACTGCATTCTACTATATGTCACTACAGGGCCTCTTTACTGCATTCTGCTATATGTCACTACAAGGCCTCTTTACTGTATTCTGCTATATGTCACTACAGGGCCTCTTTACTGCATTCTACTATGTCACTACAGGGCCTCTTTACTGCATTCTGCTATATGTCACTACAGGGCCTCTTTACTACATTCTGCTATATGTCACTACAGGGCCTCTTTACTACATTCTGCTATATGTCACTACAGGGCCTCTTTACTGCATTCTGCTATATGTCGCTACAGGGCCTCTTTACTACATTCTGCTAAATGTCACTACAAGGCCTCTTTACTGCATTCTGCTATATGTCACTACAGGGCCTCTTTACTGCATTCTGCTATATGTCACTACAGGGCCTCTTTACTACATTCTGCTATATGTCACTACAGGGCCTCTTTACTACATTCTGCTATATGTCACTACAGGGCCTCTTTACTGCATTCTGCTATATGTCGCTACAGGGCCTCTTTACTACATTCTGCTAAATGTCACTACAAGGCCTCTTTACTGCATTCTGCTATATGTCACTACAGGGCCTCTTTACTGCATTCTGCTATATGTCACTACAGGGCCTCTTTACTGCATTCTGCTATATGTCACTACAGGGCCTCTTTACTGCATTCTGATATATGTCACTACAGGGCCTCTTTACTGCATTCTGCTATATGTCACTACAGGGCCTCTTTACTGCATTCTGCTATATGTCACTACAGGGTCTCCTTACTGCATTCTGCTATATGTCACTACAGGGCCTCTTTACTGCATTCTGCTATATGCCACTACAGGGCCTCTTTACTGCATTCTACTATATGTCACTACAGGGCCTCATTACTGCATTCTGCTATATGTCACTACAGGGCCTCTTTACTGCATTCTGCTATATGTCACTACAGGGCCTCTTTACTGCATTCTGCTATATGTCACTACAGGGCCTCTTTACTGCATTCTGATATATGTCACTACAGGGCCTCTTTACTGCATTCTGCTATATGTCACTACAGGGCCTCTTTACTGCATTCTGCTATATGTCACTACAGGGCCTCTGTACTGCATTCTGCTATATGTCACTACAGGGCCTCCTTACTGCATTCTGCTATATGTCACTACAGGGCCTCTTTACTGCATTCTGCTATATGCCACTACAGGGCCTCTTTACTGCATTCTGCTATACGTCACTACAGGGCCTCTTTACTGCATTCTGCTATATGTCACTACAGGGCCTCTTTACTACATTCTGCTATATGTCACTACAGGGCCTCATTACTGCATTCTGCTATATGTCACTACAGGGCCTCTTTACTGCATTCTGCTATACTAGCCGACCCGCGTCGTAGCATACGCCGCATCTATCTATCTGAGGGCTGGAACTCACTAGAGCGATTTTTTGAGCGTTTAGGGAGCGTGATAAATCGCTAGCGATTTCCCTAAACGCTCTGCCAATGTAAACGGATGGTGCAAATTCCACAGAAGCGACTGCGATTAGCAAAATCGAAAACGCAGGACATGCAGCATTTTGTTAGCGTTTGCGGTTCAATGTAAAGTATATAAGCGATTTTGCTAGCGTTTTAAAGTTAATGTACACTGTAACAAAATTAAAAATAATTGAAAGGACCAATCAGACTTTAAAACGATAATCGCTAGGCTAATCGTAACCGCTGGCAAATTGATTACACTTTCTAAAATCGCTCCCTGAAACGCTCATGAAATCGCTTACAAACTGCTCATACAAAACGCTAGCGATTGCGATTAGCGATAGCATTTTGTAGGGGGTTCCAGGCCTGAAGCCAGAAGAAGAAGTACTTTCCATGAGAAAATGTATGCGTGCTCAAACACCAAGTTTAACCCTAGCAAGTCTGGCTTTGCAAATCTGCCCTAATTGGCTATTCATGAGGCAATGCTCATGCAAATATGCATTTGCTTTAACATGCCAACTTATGCAGGGTCAAAAAACCCATATCGCAAAGCGGTTGCCCTGCGGGAATTAGTTCATGCTACATTAGCACTATCCAGGAGCGCCACGGGGAGGATTCCCAATGCCCCCATACAACTGGGGGGACCGCGGGGTCCCA